>NC_090932.1:1078729600-1078984600 GCF_040938575.1 Ambystoma mexicanum
TGCATCTATTTGTGTTTGTTTTGTATTTCATCTAAAAAAAAAATAATATGTTGTATTAATTCCTACCTAACAGTAAGCAGGTACAAAGCTCTCTGCCCTTTGATGACCATTCAATTAGATCAAAAGCCTATCAGGCAACATAAATATAAATTAGTAATATACCTCAGTGTTTAGGATTGCCAGCAAAAATAACAATTTCAGAAAAGTGATTATTGTCTTGTGTAACAAGGTCCTAGACCCCAGGCTGGGAACAATAGATGGCTTTCCATTGCAGAAGAAGGGGAGAGTCGTTTTTTGGAGGGTATACATGTTGGCCTCCATAGACCCAGACTGACCCAGTTAAAATGATTGAGTTGTATAAGAAATCTGGGAGTTTGCCAGTTTAGGGGATTTTGAGAAAACTGCTCCTCTTGTTGAAGAATGCTTCAGTGTCTTTTTCAATCAGTATAAAGGATAAAGTTTGTGGGCAGACAGGAGCCCACTCCACTAGAGACCACGTCTTTAATCTGCTCAAGAGTATGGACTAATTAAAAAATGTGCAGTTTCGCAGGTGGTGTGGAAGTGGTCAGTCTTTCTACTATTGCCATACTGCGAGGAGGTGCCTGTTCTGCCCAGCAGCCCAGCAAGACTATAAAGCCTGCATTGCTGCTTGAAGCGCTACGCGGTTAGCAAGTGGTGTGGAAGTGGTCAGTCTTTCTGCCACTGCCATACTGAGAGGAGGTGCCTTTTCTGCCCTTTAACCCAGCAAGACCATAAAGCCTGCATTGCAGCACGTAGCGCTGCGCGGTTCGCTAGTTGTCAGTCTTTCTACCACTGACACACTGAGAGGAGGTGCCTGTTCTGCCCAGCAAGACCATAAAGCCTGCATTGCAGCGCATAGCCCTGCGCGGTTCGCAAGTGGTGACGGAAGTGGTCAGTCTTTCTACCACTGCCATACTGAGAGGAGGTGCCTGTTGTGCCCAGCAGCCCAGTAAGACCATAAAGCCTGCATTGCAGCGAGGTTCACAAGCGGTCCATTGGGGATTGTGTACATCAAAGAACCCTATCCATTGTGTTTCCACAGACAGAGAAACCTGACCGGGTAAACTGCATGCACAGAACAGCCCAGAAGTGATAAGGGTCTCTCTCACGTTCTGCTGTGTTATTTTCGTCTGCACATGGTTCTGAAGATAACCTGGGCATTTGTCCATCTCTGTACCATCATACATCATACTTGCTCATTCCTCTTTGCCCCTTTCTTCTCCCACCCAGAAAGGTGCAGAATGAGACATGTCTTATTTTTGGCATAAAAAGGCAGCAGATTTATTTTCACAACATAATAAATTCCAAACACTGTACAAATTTTGTGAAAATAGTTCCAAAGGTGCGGCGACTGCTCCGTGTCCAAAACCTGCTTTCCACTTTTCCCAACAACGTCCACAGTAGGCACAACTCCCCCAACCCTTTGTGTCTGAGCCCCGCCTGCCAAATGCAGGTGTTCCTGGGCTAGGAGAGCACCGTTTATTCAAGGGAAGCTGAGCCCTCATTGCTACCACCAGACGCCCCTGCCGCTTAGGCTCCCAAGAAGCGCTAGTCCCAAGAAGAGCAAAGACCCTTCTGGCTTTCCCATGGCTCATTCGGAGTCTGTCTCTTGTCACTGGTTGCCAAAACACTGCCACGCCAATGGTGGGTTACCGGCCACCGCAGCTCCCCCCCTTTCCCCTTTCCTACTTCCTACTTCCAGTGGCTTTGTAGTATTTTTCGACGTACACCACTCTCTATGGTCATGTATGTAAGACGCCGGAAATCAGCTTAACTCTTCACCCCTGTGTAGCTTTATCTCTAATGAGAAGCAGAAACAAACACACCTCTTGGAACAGATCTTCTTAAGTGCTACTAGGCATAGGGCCGGTTTAGCCTTGCCTGCTAGAAAGACAGCGAAAAGGGTGCCTAACCGAGCTAATGTTACTAGAGCTAGCTACCGCTTGGGGATGATGTTGGCTAGGGAAGATACCACAGCCAGGGAGTCAACCTTTTTTGAACCCCTACAGAGCTGGAAGTACAAATAGCAGGGGCCGAGCCGTATTACAAAGTAGTTACATAATGAAAAAAAGAGGCGCAGAAGACAGAAAGCAATCAAGGAAAACAGCGCTAAACAGTTAAACCTTAAGGAACCAAACTTTGGCTCTAAGAGGGAGGTTAGGTAATGTGATACACCTAAGGCTGCCCCATCTCAGAAGAAGGCTCAGGGAAAAGGCTGCACAAAGGTCTAGATGCCTTAAGAATAAGGAGGGTAACTTAACCTCCTGGTTGATTAACTGTCAGACTGACATTGGCCAGCAGAAAATGGCTCTAAAAGATGACGCACACCTGCCGCCGGAAGAGGAAGCAAATGATTATGATCTGTCTAATCTGGAGGATGAGTCAGTCGAAGGTTCTATAATGGAACGTACCACGAGGGGAGAAGGGAGCACAGTGACTGATACATTAATATCGGATCGATTAAAGGTCTCTATGGGGAATGCAGAGCTTACCCCTATCAAGTGTCCCATACCTCGTTTACCATCTCCAAACTATTTGAGGACAGCCACGTGCCTATAAATCGACATGTCCTGCTGGATCATCTACCAGCACTGCGTGTGCTACAGAGCATCGATCTGGACTTTGTGGAACAGTTGGAGGGATTTACCTCTATTGTGACCAGGGTGCACTGTAAGGATTCGAAAATCTCAGCCCTGATAAGAAGAAATGCAAGATCAGGCAGCAGCTACAGTGTACACTCTCTGGTACTGCAAGGGCCACACAGGTTTCAGTTGTTGACTTGAAGCGTAGGGTTATCTCTCACCCCACCAATTCTAGTGTACCAATGGGTTCAGATGAGGTAATGGCCAAATCCAACTGGGAATGGCTCCTGTCTTTTTTACCAGTCCCCAGCCAGCATTCCTAAAACTTTGCTATCACTTTGTTCTTGGAATACTCGTGTTCATCATCATTTATTCCGAGAGGGTGGCTCACTTAGTTTTTTTTAATGAGCTGGTTATAATATTATTCCAGGAGACATGACTGATGGGAGAGGTAATTTTTGATGGATATATGAGCTTTATGAAACCAGCCAGAAAAGGCAACAAGGAACATCCATGTAGTGGCTTACTGACCCATTGATCACAGTCACTGGTGACTAGGGCCTCTGCCATACCTAGTCCTGAACCTCATTCTTTACTAGTAGACGTTGAGTTCTATGATGGTTATCATATATTGGTGTTAAATCTTTATAATCACTGAAGTGATCCAAATGGAGATCTGAGTCCATCATCTCTGACACAGTGAGTTACCAGGCAATGGACTTAATTATGGAAGGTGATTTTCATTCGCCCTCTATATATTACCCAGTAAATGAGAAAGAAGAGTCGTCGGCAAAAGAGCATAAGTGCCCCCAAATTAAGGGGTTCAGCACCGTTGTGGATGTCCTTTTGTTTTGACTTAGGGTTACAAACTTTTAACGGCTCCATGACTGGCCATGTCCCAGCAGCCAAGACTTGGCGTAAACATGCGTATCCCAATGAACTATTGACCATTCTATTGGGAGAACGTCATTGTATAACAAGGTAGAAGAAATATCTGCAAGCTTTACACATGTTGGTGCTCATGCAATAGTGAAACTTAAGATAAACATAACGTCCGTGAAAGCAATAGAACAAGATAGGGTAGAGGAGGTGAAAGTGACTAATACATTGAATAGAATAGGCTGGTTGGACAGAAACATAGAGGCAATCACGAAATATATGAGGGGTTTAGATGTGGTATATACAAACTTTGTTTTCCCTAATCAAATAATAGAGTGGGTCAGCTCAATTACGATTTTTTTTCTATGCAGAGGTTGAGGGACTGTATCCAGGTTGGGAGGTGCCCATGTCTATCGATATGATAAAGCAATAACCTTTTAAAAAAAGAACACTGAGACAGGAGTTTAGAAAGGTGAAAACATTTAATAATAATACTTGCAATAGAAATGTTTTGATCAGAAAGCTCAAAAACTCGTATCGCCCCTGGTTAAATTGGCACTACCTCTCCTGCCGAACCTCAGTTTGGAGGGACCTATATGATGCTATCCGTAGACATGACACAAAAGCTCTGTGGCTGATATTTAAAAGCAATAGATCACAGACACAGTCTGCAATGTCTGGGAAGTGTGTCTACATGATACATCTGCTGTAGGGAGTCCTATTATTTTACCTCACCATAGCCCATGAAACCTATCTTTTGATAGGGAGATTCTGATGGGCATAATAAATAAGCTGAAAAAATCCAGAGCAGCAGGACCTGATGGTGTCTGTAACATAGTCGTGAGAGCCTACCCGGAACTCTGGGCAGACATACTACTAACTCTCTTCAAGCAAATAGTGGAGGCTGTCCAAATCCCTGATTGCTGGAAGGAATCTCATTTTATCCCAATATTTAAGCGGGGCAAAATCGATGATGCTTCAAATGATAGGATAATATCTCCTTTGGATGGGCAGAGTAAAATCTTTGCCAAATTTTTACCACTGAAGATTGAAATATGGATTGGAGAAAATCATATTCTCAGTTCCTTTCAGGTGGGATTTACAAAGGGCCTCTCCACTAACCATAATGTATTTAGACTGAATTATTATTCATAGGCTTTGCCTCTGCGTTTGAAATGATTGACCATTCACCACTGTGGTATAAATTAAAGAAGTTGAAGATGCCTAAAGATATTTTAGTAGAATATCAACTATTACATGAAAACATCACATCGGTGAAGTTGAACAGTAAGGGCGATCTATCTGCACCAATCGATATTGCCACAGGTGTGAAGCTGGGGTGCATATTGGCCCCTGCTTTGTTTAATCTGCTTAGGTCAAACATTGGGGAGTCAGTAAATAATACCCAAAACATCCTTCCTAAGTGGGATGATTTAAAGTTTTGTGTCTGGAATAGACTGATGACCTAGCAATTTTCGACACCACCTATGTTGAGTTATGTAGAAGTGCAAATGCAGTGATCAAATATGCCAAACTTAACAACTTGGTGGTTAATTTAGATAAATCAAAATGTGTGCAATTTGGAAAGGTTAAGAGGGATAAGCAATGCTTTGGGACACTAGTGGGAAACTTGCATCGTCTGTATACTTATTGTTACCTAGGATATTAGTTCAAAACGCAACCAAATGAATTATTGTCTCTAAACAAAAATACTAAAGCTATTGCAGTGATGTTGGCGATAAAGACATTTGTTATTTCCAGTCCAGGTTTTGGTCTGATTGGGATAGTATAATTCTACCGTCAAAAACCAGTAACAAGTATTTCTTTTGCACTGGGATGCTCCTGTAGGAATCATGAGCAAAGGGCCAATCGGTTGGATTGTCATATTTGGTGCTGCATGCTGGGTCTTTTAAAATCAACACCAATTCGGGCTATAAGAATTGAATTGGCCTTAACCTCTCTGAGCACAATTATTAATGTGAATAGAGGGATTCTATTTATAAAAATATTGTGTGATTAATCGTCATCTGCAGAGGCATTGCTAGGGAGGGGTTAGGGGGCTATAGCCCCTGGTCCTTTGGTTGTAGCCCCAGATAGAATCTCAGGGGCTACGACCAAAAGGCTAGCTAGCCCCGAGTCCTGACAGTGCCAGCATTAGCATAACCTCGGACCTTTTTCAGACCTTGCAACACCCCTGGTCATCTGTGTTAAGCCTGCATAAATTGGAATTGCTTAGAGGTTCCAGTAGATCACTATCAGAGTTTAGGGTTAGGAATGAGGTATTTTTCTTCTTACGGTTATTGTGGTGCTCCGACTGGGCTGATGGCCTGTGGTCTTTTTTGGCTGCATTTAAACAGAAAGTTCTTGAATGGGACTTGGTGTGCTGCTTGATCATATAGGAAGGTTATCTACTTATCTAAAACTATTCCTTCTGTTTTGAAAAGGCAAAAAAGTCATACAGCAGTATATAATAACAGCCTTTTGACAACAAGATGAAAAGGAAACAGATTCCAACGATAAAGACACATCATCCTCCCACCAAGACACAATTATAGAATGTTCCCAAGAATGGGCACAACTTTTTCCCAAAAGATAGTGAAGTATATGATGCTAGCTTTGCGATTTTCCCCCCATGAACGTGTCCCAAAGCTCCTCAGGGGTGAGTTGCAAATTCAGCCGAGCCGCAATAAGGGCCACATTCCTGAAGGGTTGCAATGACATGAAATAAAACAACAAGAGCTGAGCAGACTAGAGATAGTAAGGAAATGGGGAAACATACAGGTGACTACCATACTAGGCCTGATGACATTTCTGGTAGAGCCGGAAATTAACAACAGGTGAGGGAGGGGGGAGGAGAAAGGAGCGAGAGGAACAAAACAAGCGACTATCGTACTAGGCCTGACGGCATTTCAGATAGTGCAAGAGCTAAAACACAGATAGGAAGGAAATGGGAACAGACAGGCGACTACCATACTAGGCCTGATGACATTTTTGGTAGAGCCGGAAATTAACAATAGGTGAGGGAGGGGGGAGGAGAAAGGAGCGAGAGGAACAAAACAAGCGACTATCGTACTAGGCCTGACGGCATTTCAGATAGTGCAAGAGCTAAAACACCGATAGGAAGGAAATGGGAACAGACAGGCGACTACCATACTAGGCCTGATGACATTTTTGGTAGAGCCGGAAATTAACAACAGGTGAGGGCGGGGGGAGGAGAAACGAGACAAAGGAGACAAACATTTGGTGCTATCATACTAGGTCCAGGGACAATTCTGAAAAAGTGCATAGAAAAAAGTAAAGGACGGCGAGAAGAGAGAGTGTGAAGAGAGAGGAGGAGAAAACAGAGAATAAAACAGTAAGAAAAATAAATAAATATATATATATATATATATATATAAATCGCAGGTGCCAGGTGGATTCCCTCCCTCTCTCTGTTAGTGGCTACCCTAGAAACAGCTTTAAAAAATCATCAAAACATGCTTGGCCCATACATCCAGAAGCACTTCTGAAACCTCAACAGTACAAGCAATCAGTGAAGAGAATAGCTTGTATTGCTAGTTTTAAGTACATTTTTATTCATTTACAAGGACAGAAACATGTTGGGTGGAGTAGACGTTTTAAATGTGTGTGAATCAGCTACTATACAGCCTATATCAAAAGCACCCCAATCATGTGTTTGCTGAATGGAGGTTTTCACAATTACGAAATAACCTTGGAGCACTGAAACCAGTGGAAAACGTGAGAGGTGTGAGCAAGACAGGTATGCATTTGATGTGTGATGGGTGGCTCTAGCATGCAATTTACATGGTATCAAATTGCATCCATTCCATTATCTAATAGCAAGATTGTCTTTGTAAGAATATTTTTGTATAACGTATGCAATAAGAATACATTGACAAAAAATAATTTGTCAAGATGTGCTCATGCCTCTGGGACTGATAAAAAAGCAATGCATACTGGTGGAGAGATAGACAAAAAGACAATAGTGTGAGTATGTGCAGACAAGGAACCCGCCTCCTTCTTCCATTACAAGTAGGTAAGTAGTTCAGTAAGTGTGCGACCGGAGCGACACTCACCGGGCATATTAAACCTCTTGATCAGCTCACTTCTATTCTCCGGCCATAGAACACTTGCAACCACCATTCACTTGTCATCTACACCGCAGTTCACATTCCAGCCTCCAAGCTGGATACATCGCATAGGCTTTCAATGTAGTCCCTGGAGACGGTCCAAGCCCCAGTTATTAAACCCCACCAGAAACATGGATCTCATCTTCAGAGCAGTGGCTCGCTCTCTGACCTGGCAATTGCAAATTTGGATGTTTATTTTGACAGACCTATCCCACCTTTAACTCTTTCAGGAACTTACCCTACACAGCCTAAATGTGCAGTTCTTGTTTGTAAAGTGTTTGATGACCAGAGCCTTTACTGCTTCAGAGTGGAAGCTGTTTTTCGTGGAACACTCCCCCGCCAACTCTAGGAAAAAAATAAGTTGCCTGTGGAGTTTTCTGCTCCATCAAAACTCTGAAACTCTATAGCATCCTCTCCCTCGGTTGGCCCCTGAAGGGGGATGAGGGGTTAGGCTCGGATGTATAGCTCTGAAAGGGAAAAATGCACCACTGGAACACATGGAAATCGTCTGTGCGACTTTTGATCCGAGGCCAAGGTGAAATGTAATAACAATATTATCCAACCCTATCTTACTTTCTGTAACCACATTTCTGATCTGTAGGCACTTACTAGGGTTCGCTTTAATCTACTCAATTTTAGAACAGATACTGTAAAATGAAAGGATAGGTTATTTATAACGCGCTTAATAGCCAGAGGTTTCTAAAGCGCGGACCGAACCTGTGTTGCTCCATGTCGTCTTGCTTCCAAGGCGAGCATGTTGCTGCTGAGCTATCCTCCTGAAAGGGAGGGGCTTCCCTGATTCAGCTAGTTGTCCTTTTTGTGACCTTTATCAAGAGGACATTTTACATTCTGTGATGTTTTGCCCCTTGTATGTGTCCATTTGGCAGCGCACAATTTTGCCGGTCCAACAGTTTCATTTTGTCCAGTGTTGGCCCTGCCCGTTTCTGTCTATTGCAGGCGGATCCACCCTATGAGGCTTGGCCGTTGCTCTCTTTTCTTAAGGGTGCCATGAGATAAAGGAAATGTCATAAAGCGTCCCTTTCAGAAACAATGGGCCTCATTACGACCCAGGCGGAAAACCATGGTGCTGATAGCACCATGGTCCATGCCGGTAACTTACCGACTCCGCCATGGAGAAAATGGGAATTACCACCCCATTACAGGGTTAGCGGGCGGTAATTCCCCCTTCCTCCATGGCCCTTCCGCATTCCCATTTTTGCCCCATAGGGCTCAATGGGAATGAGGAAGGCGCTAAGTACGGTACCACAAATTGCGGTACCGTACTTAGCTCCAAGGTCCCTTTGCGGGTCCCTACTTTAACGGCTGGTGTAGACCAGCCATTAAGGTCGGGTCCCGCAAAGGGACCTCGTAATCAGGCGCTAATGGGTTAACGGCGCCGCAGCCTTTTACGGCGCCGTTAACCCATTAGCGCCAGGGTCGTAATGAGGCCCAGTGAGCCTGTTTTGTTCTTATAATTCAGGAATATGGTTTTATGGGCTGGATTTTTGTCCAGTTTGATGGGTATTGTTCTCTGTTTGTGCAGTTGGATCCAATTGATTTCACTGATAATCTATTATTACTTTGAATGAAAGGAGGTTTTTTGCATGTTAAATCGAATTTTAGATGTCACCAGTGATTTCCCTTATTTGTATTAAGGGGAAATGCTTATTGCACTTTGTTTAATCAGCGGACTAGTGGCTATTGCATTTAATTTTATTGGTACTGTTTACATTAACTGTCGAAATGTTAACATAATTGTATTTCGTTTATCACTTTTATGGCATAGGTTTGCCGAAATAAAGTTTATTACATAAAAAAAAGTAGTTATTGTCTTGTATAACAAGGTCTTAGACCCTACGGGGTGGGGGACAATAGATGGCTTATCATTGCAGAAGACGGGGAGAGTCGTTTTGTTTGGGAGGGGATGCGGTGGCATATTTATGGCAAGGAGCTCCTTCTGCGCAGAGCACAGAACATTTCAAATGGCCCATAATACAGAGGGTTTCATACAGCTAGCATGGTGGTGACAGCGATGTGAAAAAACGTCTGTGCTATACTTCTCCAATGGCGACTGGTTGGCCAGCCTCCACTGGATGACGATGTGACGACCGATACGAACAACTGTAAAAGGGGCGTCAGACTATGGCCGCCAGACCCATCTACTGTGACCATGTTATTATTCTGCGTGCTGCCTCAGAACGGCATGTTTTTTCCGCACCTTCCCGCCTTAAGGGTTTGCCTTTTCCTGTACGCCACATTCTACGAGGTTGATGTTGCCTTAAAGCCACCAGATGAAGACTCACCGGCCGAGCCTGCACTCCATCTGCATCATGCAATGGTGCCTTGCCTCAGACCACAGGAAGTAAAACAACAGAACCATGCCCACTTAGGTTAAAACTATGGCTAACACTCCAGGAAGGCTAGCTGGGGTCTCCCAGCACCATATCCAGAATCTTCCCATTAGGTGGAGTCTCCCAGCACTATATCCAGAATCTTCCCATTAGCTGGAGTCTCCCAGCACCATATCCCGAATATTCCCATTAGCTGGAGTCTCCCCGCACCATATCCAGAATCTTCCCATTAGCTGGAGTCTCCCAGCACCATATCCAGAATCTTCAGGAAGGCTATCTGGAGTCTCCCAGCACCATATCCAGAATCTTCCCATTAGCTGGCGTCTCCCAGCACTTCCCATTAGCTGGAGTCTCCCAGCACCACATCCGGAATCTTCCCATTAGCTGGAGTTTCCCAGTACCATATCCAGAATCTTCAGGAAGGCTATCTGGAGTCTCCCAGAACCGCATCCAGAATCTTCCCATTAGCTGGAGTCTCCCAGCACCATATCCAGAATCTTCCCATTGGTTAGGCAAAGTAGAAGGTGCAGAGAACCTAGGATATTCGGGTCGTTCTGTTCAGGAAGTAGTTCTTATGTGCCACTTGTGATGTCAGCTTTTTCGAGTAATTTGCTGAAGGCAAATAGCTGTTCTTTTCTAACTGAAGTTCCAGACTTGAAAGGCACGCCTCAGGAACACAACCACTTGCATGCATTTTTGTTCACGTTTGTATTCTTTTCACTCACATTTATTGCCACAGCATAGATCAAGCATTAAAGCCACAAAATAGCGGTAGTTTGAGATCGGATTGTAAAACGCCCATTTCTGATCTTCAGCATTTTCCAAATACCAGCTTTAAATATAAAGGTTTGAAGAGGTGATTATATATGTATTCAGCTGAATCTAGATGTATGGGAATTGTGGACTCAACTGGGCTTAATCCTGTTATAATTCCATCATCGGCCGTCCGCTGTTTCGGAGATGGTGGCGTGTGGATATTGAACCCTCGCCAGCATGGTGACTAATGCTTCTACTGTGATCTTTCTTGTTTTGGTCACAAGCATTTGGAGATCCATTTTAGTTTGCATCCAAAATAGCCTTATCTCTACTGTTCTTCTACTCTTACGTGTCTGTGAGGAACCAGGGTATGTAGCCTATCCAGGTTGACAGACTAGACAACAGCTAAGTCCCAAAGGTAATCAAAAAGGAGATTTGTACGGACAGTGCTCCCACTCCAAAACGAGATTCAGAAATTATAGAGGATAAAGCCTCAGAGGGCCAGACAATACTTCAGTCTTGGGATCCCACAGACGCTCCATCATCTCCAGCGAGTTGAAGCAAATCGAGTTCAAACCTTTGTGTACAACCTGCAAGGTGATTGGGGCAAATGAACCTAAAACACCTATCCAAATCTGTCCACATTGTGTCTCAGCGTGAAATCTGGGATCTATAGAGTCACCACGCCTGTCGTGTTCAGGATAGGAAAATCCCGAGAGCAATACCACACAGGTGCAGGGTTCATTCCCCTTGAAAATTATTGGACCCCATGTCAGGGCTCTTCCCAACCACCATCATTTAAAAGGCCCTTAAGGATACCTACGTAGAAGGAATCCTTTGGCTATACATTTGTCGTTGGGTACACCTCTCCTCCAAAGAGGGGCTGGACCCGATCACTCCCACCTCATACAGACCTGGAGTGATGGCGGCTAAACAACAGGAGGCCTTTTTACAATGCATCTGTAGGCACTGATAAGGAAGGTCTTATTCTCCAGTAAGACACTCGGAAGAATGTCCAAACTGTAAAGGTGGCATGTTGCAGCTCAAGAAAAGAAATACACAAATAAAGAAAATCCCTTTGAGTTTAAGATAACCATGAGGCACCCGGGTAACTGGCTTATTGGGTTTACTCGTAGACCACCATCAAGCTCCTCCCTCTATGTTTTGATGTCGATTAAGTAATAGGATTGCTTACTTCCACCTTTTGCTCTCTGGAATAAGCGTAATTGATGGTCACCTGCTGGATTGCCTACTCACTGGAAAGGTGGGTATTCTGTGGTAGTCTGATAGAAAGTAAAGGAGTCAAACTCCTTAGGAGTAAGGTCAGAGCCGCAAGTGAATGTGAGGGGTGAGCACATAGAGGAAGGAGTAAGATGGAGCTAGGCAGCAGAGGGCAATTGCAGGTGACCACAGAGTTGCAACCATTGATTCATTCAGTCATTTGTATAGCACCTTTCACCATGATTATGGTCCCAATGCGCTGTTTGTTGAATGCCCTCATAGGGAGCGGAGTCCACATTTGGGAGCATTTATAAGGTGCTACTATGCATGTTTGCATTTCAGCCATTACAGTTATGTGAGGGTGGCCAAGACCCTGATAGTTACCCATGTCTAAATGGAGTGTGCAGGGGCGCAAAGAAGTTGCATAGGGTGGATTGAGTAAAAGGAGATAGAGGATTATGTGAGAAGCTACAGTTCAAATTTTTGTTGTTAAAGGGTAGCTTCATTCTTATGTCAGAGGTGTTGTGCAGTAGTGTTTGTTTTATATGTGAGTGCAGGTTGTGTGGAATGAGCCTTCCCCTAAGTTATGAAGGTGCAGTGTGCGGGGGAGAAAGTGGCTTAGATTTACAGACAACAATGCCTCCTGGATTCAGTCAATGTACAAAGACCGGTGCTACGATTCACCAATGATCTAAGTGATAAATTAATACATGGTACTCACCCTCATAGAGGATCTTAAAGTGATAAGATGCCATCCCTAGTTCCTTCTAGTACTTACAAGGCCCCCCTTCCATGTTTTCTTATGGCGGCATGGCCAGCCTCATTAGCTTTGGTGTTGCCTAAAAAAGAGGGACCCAAATTGTCTGCTCGTCCTCCTCCCCGAAGATCCAAGTGTTTGTCTAAGGTGTATTTTAAGTGCAATGCTTTGCCCACCTTCCAAGCCCAAAAGGGTGTAAACCCTGCCCACTGTCGGCATTCCTACCATGTGCAAATTATCGAAAACCTTCTAGAGCCCTCTGTAAAGGTTTGCGGTACCCCAGCATGGATTGAGGAGGCCGAGCACAGAAGAAGGGGTAGGTAGCAGAGAGGGATATGTGGGAGTAAGGGAGTGGGGGGGTGACTGCTGGAGGAAGCTATAGTGTGGATAAAGGGGGGGTGGCTGTGGGAAAGAGGGGAATCAGAAAGTGTGAGGGGATAGCCAGGTTTTGAGGGCTTTCCTAAAGGCCAGGTGATCCTCTATGAGATGGAGTTCGAGGAGAAGAGAGTTCCAAAAGGTGGGCGCAAGGACACAGAAACAGGCACCTCCTAGTCTGGAGAACTTGAAGGGGGGACTAGCAGGAAGTGTGCAGAGCCTGATCTGCAGATTCGGGAGGGGCAGTAGCCTGTGAGCTTGTTTTGGAGGAATTCAGGGACTTTCATGGGGATGGCATGGTGGGTAATGCACATGGCTTTGAAAGAGGCCTATCAGCTGATGAGCAGCCAGTGAAGTATCCTGAATGCGGGGGAGGTGTGTTCTCTTGGTGAGAGTGCACAGAGGAGCCTTGCTGCTGAGTTTTGGCTCCATTGGATCTTGGAGCTGATATTCAGGTGTGCCTAGGTAGAGGGAGTTAGAGTTGTCTAGGTGGAAGAGGATGATGGCCATGATTGGGGAGACTCTCTGGGGGGTAGGAGAGATATGGAAATATCCACTTGAAGATGCAGAGGTGGAAGGTGCACAATCTGGATACTGCATTGATGTAACAGGAGAGAGCCAAGTTCGAGCTGAAAGTGCATCCTAGGTTTTTGACTGAGGGGGATGCAGTGAGAGTGGGTCCTAATGAAGGCGGCAAAGGGATAGGTTGGGGAAGGAGAGCAGTTTTGATGTAGATTAGGATTCCGTTTTTTCTGGAGTTGAGGAGCAGGTGGTTGTTCGTCATCCACAGGTCAATGTCAGAGAGGCAGGATGCCAAGTCTGGGTGGCATGCTATACTTTATTGTGTTTGTGCATACCTTCTTTGACGGCGACAAGCTCGAATCACCGGTAGGTAGGTAGAGGCTTTATATAGTGCAGCAACTCACATCCAAGGATGCATCAAGCCACTAGAATCTTAAATTTCACCGATCATACACAGTTAACCAGACTCAAACTATTTAGGGAACAACACAGTCTTTAAGTTACGTCTGAAAACCATCTGGTCTTCAATAGCTGACACAGAAGATGGTAAAGAATGCCATAATTTTGATGTTTGGACCACAAAGGAACGACCACCCAATTTGTGAACTTTAAACTTGAGGCCGGAGAGTTGACAGGCAGTCAAAGATGCAAGATGTCACCCAGGCACATAGCAGAAGAATCCGTCATTGATCAACGCAGGGAGTGTCTTTTAGAAGGCCTTATGTGCCAGATGTAATGCTTTAAACTCCACCCTTGTGGCTGCTGGTAGCCAGTGCAGGTTGCGTAGGGTGAGTGGGATATGATCTCGGTGACACAGATGGAGAAGCAAACTTGCTGATGCATTTTGAATATGCTGGAGTTAGCAAGCGCTGCTTTCAGCAGCCTAAGGTAGATGGAATTACAATAAGGAAGCCCGAATGTCTACAAAAGCATTTATCTATTGGACTTTCTCAGAGAATGTAAAATAATTGGAAGAAAGAGCTGCTGGTTACCTTACTAACTTGACCATTCACAGGCAGTTCTGGATCAAGCCACACTCCACGATTTCGGACTATCTTTAGTTCACTTGATATGTCATTGGCCTTTATCTCTTCAAAATGGCATGTCACTTTCCTCCTGCTCATCTCAACTAGTATTAGTTTGGTTGTTGTATTTGCTCCCTGCCAGCAGATTATTCTGCTCGTGACATGCCACATCCTACGCATCATCATTACGCTTCCCTGATCCCCACAGACATTCCTGTTCTTGGTACATGCAGTGGTCGAAGTGTACAAAAAGAAGTAGTGGAACTATATTCCCTGCTGGCTTGTCTCCGCTGCCCAAAAGCCCCATCAACGCTCCCCCTCCCACGCACAATTCAGACCCCAAACACACCTGCTGTTTAAGTGAATATTCAGGTCAGTGCCCTTTAGTGCAAGTTTGAACTTCTTCCTACACTTTTAATTTGAAACTATACTATTCCAGAACAGTTTCCTTTTAAAATAAAAGTATAGGAACAGTAACACTTTTTTTTTTTAAGTAGAGGAGCACTGCTACCAGCCACTTTGACCACTGCTTCCATTTCATTTAAATCTCACTCTTATGAAGTTGTGCATGTGCAGTGTCACTTCCTGTCTGTCTGACGTTTCTAATCAGGTGGAAGGTGACATGTTTTCATCTCCTATAAACTTCTAATGTCTCTGTGGCACTTTGCCTTTCTCTATAGCCTTTTTGTTCAGTTAACAGATCACATCTCTGTTGATCTCATACATTTCAGGCTGGGTCACTGCCTAAATGCTCACAGAACATCTTGTATTTTATTTATATTTATTGACAATGAAAAGTGCTTCTCCATTGAGCACTATCGAAAGGGCATGTTGATGGCTGGAACAGTTACTTTGCTGGGTGCTTTGAACATCAAAAATAACGGTCTTTATTTTTGGTGATGATTAAGCAAAAGGATGTATTAGTTTGCTTGCAAGACAACCGGGCAGCATTCAGCTGTTAACCCATTCCCAAACAACTAACTAGCCCTGCCAACAATATATTCTCCAGGGCACCTTAGCTGCCAAGTTTCGAGAAACACTTAGCAGGCCTTTTGGCATTCAATTCCCGCCTCCTGCCTAAAACAGTACCACCCGTTGTCCCAAGTCACAGCCCGTCATTAGTGTTCACGCTGACATATAACACCTGATATTGCATTGCAGGGTAAACATGGCCACTCGGCCCCACTTCCAGTCGTGTCCTCCTCAGGCGAGGGGTGTTGGGCATCCTCCCCACCTGACATCTTGCTGTCCAGATGGGAAGCTTATTGTTCTGGCTGACTTGTGGCAGTGTGTTCCATTGGTTTCGGTTCCACAGCCTTGCTCCAGTGAACTCAGGCAGGCCGAAAGTTTGTAGTCAGCAATTTAGGCACACAAGCGCAGTCCAGTTCATAATGGCCAGCTTTGGCTGGAGCAAATTGGGGGGAAAGGGGAGCCCTAACCAAAGTCTGCTAGCAGTTCAATGAAAAATAATAAAGATTAGGATGCCAAAACAAAATGATGTCAGCAGGGGTACATTTCTTACCCTAAAAAGAAAAACCCTCATTCCCAGCCCTCTTTCTGGGCTGTACCCTTCAATCACCATTTATTTGTTTTATTGACTCAGGTCTGAGTTTTTCTTCCACAATTCTTTTGATAGCTATAATAGTTAACACATTAAACCAAAAGGTGTTGGGGGAGGATTTGGAAAGAGAAAATTGGGACTGCACACGAAAGACATTAAATACATCTTCAGTAATTTCAGCATTTACCTACATCTTCAGTAATTTCAGCATTTACCAACCTTAAAGATATGCAACCCAGTGATAAGTGGTTTGGAACTATTAGGGTGTAGAGGAGCAGCTGCATGCCACTGCAGGAAATCCCGCCCCCTACCTCCTATTTGTTGGAAGCCTGAGATCGTGTTGTGTTTGACACCAGCAGTTGTGCCAATACGGCAGCGTATATTCGAAAGAAGATACCCTTTGGGACAACCCTATCCAATGCATCTCCGAAGAGACGCCAATCTGAGGGAGGAACACCCTGAAGTAATATGAAAAACAGCAAAGAAAGAAATCTGTGACGTTATAAGAGTATGAGCAACGTCTCAAGATACTGACCAAAGAGGATGTATGGATCCTACAGAAACTAATGATGAAGTAAAGAATGCACAAAGTGTTGCAGAGAATTAACCGTTCAATAATTGTACAGATGCTGAAACGCGAAGTAAACTAAGTCATCATAGAAGCTGGCTATAAGTAGTGAATAAAATGCAGGGGAACCCACCACTGTATAGAAGCTGGACATCAGTATCATGAATTTTAGTAAGCCAGGACCAATGAAGAGGAAATGGAGAATTGTGTTGCATCAAGAATAAGCTGAAATCGAGGAGCTGCATGGCGAGGTTGTCTGGCTTGGAGTCAAGCCTGAAGCTGCCAATGTCGGCTATCTATTCTGGAAAGGAGCGATCGTACAAAGGATGAAACATCCCTTGTTAAGGTGCAAAGAAAGAACACCAAGGGTGCCAAGTTTTAGTCATTTAAAACATTCAAACCTGCAAAATGGAACAGATCGTGGTCTCCTGTCACGTGAAACAAGGATGAAAATAGAGTCAAACTTAGAGTCCTAGAACAACGATAGTGAGTGCCTTCACTCCTATGTATTCCCAGAGACAAGGATACTTTGCCAGGCCAAGTTCAAAGACATTCTTCATGGCAGAAGGCATGGGTGATGAGAGATGCTGGGCTAGTTGGGTGGGGAGGTAGAGTCAGGCCCACCTCCTTGCACCTGAGTCTGGGCTTACATGCTGCTAAGTGAACCAAATGTCCCAGACATGGTACAAGCGTGCCAACCAATTGTAGAGGTCCATATAATGAAGGACCTTATAGTTTGAAGACCAATGAGAAACTGTGTACTTAATGGTTTGTAACATGACATGTTTTAGAGGTAGACATGTATTGTCCACCTGACAGCGGGCAGCCAGCCACAATCCTAGTTTGTATACAATGTATACTTAGATGTTCCCCTTAAGCCTATCCCAATCCCCAGGAGGTTTTTGATTATATGCCACGTAGTATGACATCACCTCTGATGAATTTTGAGTATATAATCTTGTTTTTATGAAAGAGCGTTGAGAGAAATCCAGCGTACATCCGTTGATATTCGTTGTAACTCCCTATTATAGATCATTGTTAATAAACCAGTACTTTGCCACCTTCCTGAATTGGTTCGGTTATTTGGACTCAGAGTTATTCTGTGAACCCATCCATTGCATGCACGTTCCTAAAGGGCCCTAAGCTAAAGGGGTGGACGAGGGTTGGTACCTCTGTAAGACTCTGGAGTTCCCTGTGAAAGAGAAGGTGGCTGTTAATGACTATTGTGAAGAGGCAAATGTGGGTAGGGAGAATCGTGTCAACAAGGGATGCTTAGGTTCAAGTGGGCTTGCGAGCATATAGTAGGACGGGGGAATAACAGTCAGGGAGTGGGGAATACCCATTGATAGGTTTAAACTGAAGAAGAGCAAATGTGCTATGATAGTGATTTTGCATTGATAGCCACTCCACCTGAAGGCGGCACATGAAGGTAGGCGAAGGTTGTGGGAGGTTGCAGAGGGGAAGCATTCCATAGTTGAATGAGGGAAAGAACAATATTGGCATATCATCTGTAATGCCATGATGTGAGAAGGGAGAGAAGGAAATGAGTTTTCCGAGAGAAGAGGTCTATATCTGATGAAAAGGGTACCAAGCAAAAATCCTACTATTATCAGGAGGTGAAAAATAAGCTTCGGTTTTCGAGGACATGGATAATGAGCACTCCGCCAGGTGCCATAGGAAGCTGAACAAACAATTCTACTGCCCTAAAAGCCACGATTGGAGAGTCTGAAAGAGGGTGGGATGATCAAGGCAGCAGAAAGATAAAGGAGAATAAGGATAGATGAATTATGACAGTGGTGCAACATACTTGCAATTTGAGCGTAGCCACCATGTAGAAGTCATCAGCGTGTTAACTATGCCTCCAACTTAATCTAGCTGCAATTGAATTTTGCTGCAGAGTTCATTATAGCTGCATTCTGAGTGTAGCCACTGTAATGGACCTTGCTGTAGTCCAAACGTTGTCACTGTTTGATTCAAGCTGTGCTCCATCTCTACCATGCCACATCTACGAAACAAAGAAACCAGGCAGGACACATGGATATGTGTCCTGCCTGGTTTCTTTGTTTCGTAGATGTGGCGTATCACACTCTGTGCTTTTGGAAGATAGCTGAAGGCCCGACCACCCACCCACCCGCAAGCATCCACTATCACGCACTACTTTAAGACACATCGCACAACACCTCTGCCATAAGAATACAGTTATACCCCACACCAACAATTCGGTCGAGCTGGACACATAATGAGTCTCTTGCACTCGCATACTTTCAAGACTTCCTTACAGCACCCATCCACATGCCATCTTGACACTGGTTTCTAGCAGGGCCTTGGCCACCCGTACCTACTTTCGTATTGGATAAAATGCACACACACATTCTAAACTCCTCTGATGAATTTCCCATACCTTGGACTTTGGTCCACCCAGGGCATTCCGCTACAGCGCTTTGAGGCCATACCAATGAGAAAAGCACTATACAAATGACAAATTACATTACATTACATAATGGGGGAGTTAGATATATAGGTGAACGCTGTCTGCATGCAGTGTCTGCTATGAACCATGTTTGGAGGGGTTCAATGAGACCACTGGACTCCAGGTAAGCAGTGATGTAGTTGACTAGTGCATGACTGAGGACGTTAGAAAGGTAAGGTGGGTAGGGGCAGGTCAATAGGTGGCTGAGTTGTTGGTGTCAGTGGTGGGTTTCTTCAAGGGGGGTGTGATGATGTCCACCTTGAAGCAGCCTGAGAAGATACCAGGGGAAAATGAAAGGAGTGAAGAGAGGAAAGAGCTCAGAGCAGATCAGGAGTTCCGGAACCTTGGGGCTTTCTGGTACGAATGGGCAGCATGAGCTCAGAAGAGATTGTCAGCCTTCCGGACAGGTGCTAGGTCATTCTGAATGGCAGGCGGGAAGTCTGGTTGTAAGGAGAGTGTGGGAGTTGGAGTTGGTGGGGGGAAGGGAGGAGTAGCAGGGAGGGAGTGAATGGCTGCTATTGACACTAGCTTGCAAATACCCCGATTGGGTGCGCTAGAGAGGATATGTCACATGCCTCTCTAGTAGTCCATCAGAATTGCCAGGACGGCATCCAGCGGGTCCATGAAGGTGTTGCTGATCCTTTGTTGTTTCGGGAAGTGCGCAGCTTTGATTTTGCTGCTGTGCCCTCAGGTGGTGATCGTGGCCATGGTCCGCTTGAGTGGCAAGAAGTGACAAAGGAAATGTTTCAAAATTGATAGTTTGGCACTTTCTGGTCAGTTAATGTGACAACTAACCCAGTACAGCAAACAACTGACTCCTAGGAACCTTTAGTCTGCTTGCTGTATCACTTTATCGCAAATCTTTTGAATCTGCGGGGAACATCATGTTTCATATCTGTTGGTATATACTTCCTGTGTGGGCGCTCCACTTTCTCATTTCCCCTCCTGTCTTCGTGTGTAATTATTGCATACCTTACATGTGTCGGTTACCAACTTTGTGTTCATTTTACAGGTCAGTTCCTATCTTTTCTTTTTAACTTCCTGTTTAGCTGAGGTCGATTCCTCTCAATTTTTCAATTGTCGGTTTGTCATGTCACTTTCTGCCCCTCTGAATTTGTGCTATGGTTCCCAAGTTGTGCGTAAGAGAATTGCTCTTCAGACTTTCCTTGTGTTTTTGTTTTTTGCTGTCCTTCGTTTTACGTTTTTACCCAATTTCCATGTTTATAGCCTGGATCAGGAGGCCTACCACAAAACTCAAACATTTGAAAGAACACTTTTGGTTGGGTTCCAGAAAAGGGCTTTGCTGTTTAGGAGCAAAAATTAAACATTGGGTGACTCAGGTTGAATCACTAAACTTAAATGGAAAAGGAAAAAAAAACATCAAGTCAGACAATAATATTCAAACCGCAAACAGCATCCCTTGCCAACTCCTTCTTTTTAAGGAATGCCAGGATGGGGGCTATTGAGGCTGTGTCAACTGGTTGGACATTGTCATCATTGTCACTGTTGGTAAGGGTTTTTTTTTACCAAAAGAGCGCCCACTCGCCACCCACATTCATAACATACCTCCCAAGAGTCATCCTATTGAAGAGGATTAGCATTTGGCTATTTTATTTGTCATTTTACTTCCGCTTCCTATTTCTGGCTGAACGTTTGTTTGTTTTCTGACATTAATTCCTCACTTTTTTTTCAACGATTCTAACTCACTATTCAATTCAGTAAATCAGGCTGCATCTGCTGCACCTCCAATCAACACCTCCCTTCATGCTGCAGTTTAATTTTCTAATGTTAAATGCTCCTGTATGAAACCTTGGGGCCCAATTAAGAGTCTGTTGGTAACATTAAAGCAAGCCGTATTTATGAATCCTGCTTGTTTTGCCACTCCACCAAATTACACATTTTACATCTGAACCACTTGCAAACCGCTTGCTTTTCTGTGGAGGAAATTTGCTCCACACGAAAGCAGTGGCATTTGTAGTATTACCAATGCTCGGAGGCCGCTCTGTGGCACGGTGTACAAGAATTTTAAATAAATAAACAATAAATGCAGTATTACCACACGCAGTTATATCCCATTTCACCAATGAAGTCAAATGGGACTCTAAAATGGAGAATAACTGAAGGGTCCGCCTGACCCTGAATCGTGGGAACCCTTCCCATTGCCACATGATTGCCATATGCGGTCATTGAAATTAAACTTGCTGGTGGTGAGCATTTTTGGTACAAAATAATAGGGGATTTCTTTGAGCTCCCTTCAGAGAAATTATGGATAGATAATTGACCATTCCCTCATTTCAGTTGTTTAACACTGGGAGGTTGGTCAGTTAGTCAGATAGCATCCTCTTCGCGGCACAGCTATTTCCCACAGTTCTGATGGGTCCCACCGTAATCATGCGTGTTACTTGTACAAACCGACCCACTCACTCTTACCTGTCAACAGTATGGCAACCTACTTGTCTTCAGTAATTTACTCTAAAGAAAACCACTACACATGTTTCACCTCTCATCACAACCGAAGTCTTGCATCTCTTTATTCATTTCTTCACATATGAAGCCCAGGGGTCGAGTGAGCGGGAACCGATGGGAACTTGGCTTCGCTACTTTTCTTTATTGCTGTGAATAATTCATTGCAACCATTTTCACAGTTCCCAAACTGTACTTTTTGCGCTTGCAGTGTGCTTCATTTTAATGTATAGGCTCTCTGAAGCTGATTGCTTCAATTTAGCTGGTGCTGAGCTTGTAAGCAGTAGATCGATGAACAACCCAGTAAAGGGCTGCTTCCTATGTACTGGCCCGAAGTCGTGTCCTGAAATGACCCCCTTTCCTGCCTTCAACAAATGTCAAGATCGGCTTGAAAAATGCATGGCCCGACTTCTGCCGATGTTTCTTTGTAGGCCACAATGCTGATGGCAGCCCTAGCAATGTGCATTGAAGCATGTTGCCGCTATGCCAATTGATAGTGCTCTTGTGGATAATGTTTCTTAGGTCGATAGTCCTATAGGAAAATCTTCAGATTTCTCAGCAGGCTCATGCCTCTGAAAGGCCGGAAGGGTTGACGGCCGCAACTCAACTACCCTTTCAGAAATCCAGCCTACCCAATAGAATACTACCAACCCTTCCGGACCTCTCTTACTCCTAAATTACTAAAGTTATACAAACATTTTAGCAACAATGCCCCCCCCCCTCCCCTGTCCCCAGAGGTGCCTTTGGAGAAGCCAACTTAATTGTCCTACCGAAAAACAAGACCCCACTAACCCAAAAAATGACTGCCCAATCTCACTTATTAACGTCGACGGCAAGATCTACACCAAAATTCTTGCAAACAGATTAGAAGAAGTCCTACCATACTTGATCAAAAATGATCAAGTAGGATTCATAAAAGGAAGTCAAGCCAATGTGAACACTAGACTCCTATCTGACATATTAGCCCTCCTTTACCCTCACCTAGAACCAAGCTTGATCATGGCGCTCAACGCTGCAAAGGCGTTTGATCGCCTAGCATGGAACTTTCTATTCCAGGCACTGAGGTGGCACGGCATAGGCGAAGCCTTTATTTATTTGATCAAATGCCTTTATCGCTACTGAGGGCTTCTATCTCGGTCAACAGTACACTCCCTTCCATGTTCCCCCTAGGCCGAGGCACTACACAAGGCTGCCTTACTATCACCAATTCTCTATGTCCTGGCACTCAACCTCTGCTGGGATCCATAAGAAATGATCAGAGCATTACAGGAATCAAAATCGAAAACCATCATTTCAAATTAGCTACACATACGGATGGCGTTATTCTTTTCTTCTCTCTAAACTGACACCTCCATGCAACGCGCTATGCTACACATAGAGAACTATGGGAATGTCTCCGGTTACAAGATAAACAAAGAAGAAAACAGAACTCATTGTCAATTACATGCATAAAAGATGACTAGATGTGTTGAAAAAAAGACCACATTAAATATCTGGGAATTGATCTCACATCAAACTTAGAATCAACCATTTAACAGAGTCCAAACCTCCACAATTGAAAAAATAGGAAAAACTAGAGAAATGGTCCCCATTGTTTCTTTCGTGGTGCGGTAGACTGTAGACGATATGATGATCACGCCGATAATACTATAACCTTGTTCAATGATTCCCATCCCCTTCAACAATAAATTCCATAAGGAAGTAGATCCCCTTTTAAAATTCCTTTGGAAAGATAGACCCAGGAGAATCTCCATTAAAAAACTACAAATGAGCAAAAACCAGGGAGGGGTAAATTTCCCAACTTCCTCGCATACCATAAAGTCTTCGTCCCAGCCCAAATCAACCGGATCACAGCTCACCCTCCAATGGATAGGGGAGGCAATCCAAGATGGGTTGAACTGGGAGAAGCCTTGTTCCATCCATTCCCACTGGACTCCAGTCCCATAATGAGTGCAAAGATCCACAAAGACAATACAATAATAGCCACCTCCTCCAAAGATTTTAAACAGTTCTCTAACACTCCTGGTACAATAGAAAAACAAATGTAGTATTCTCCCATGATGGTATAACCCCAAGCTACCAATTCAAAAGAAAACAGTATGTTGGGAAGCATGGATTGAAAAGAAAATATTCTACATTCATCAAATTTCAGATAAAAATGAACCATTCACATTTGCTGAACTTCAACGTAAACATTCTCTACCAGCTAAGATGCAGTAATTATCTAAAACTAATAATAAACAAACTTAGGGCATACAACGATTAAATTACATAACAATACTACAGAGGGGTTTCCGTCTGACAAGCAAATTAGACAAGGCCAGCCCATTCTATAAAAATAGAATCCCTATTAACAGCAACAATAATCAGCTCTTCATCCAATAAGAAATGGGAACACAATGTAGGCATCAATCCTGATATCCCCCGATGGGAGCAGATCTATAAAAGAATTAGCACAGCGTTGAGAGCTGCCAGAAAATCCCAAACCCTACTCTTCGTACTACACAGGGCTCTATGGTCACAAGACAGAATTCACAAGGCCAAAATCATGGACAGCCCAACATGCTGGAGATGTAAAGTTCTCCAAAGAGTAGGCACACTTGACCACATGCTCTTTCTTTGCCCATGCGTATCCAGTTTTTGGAAGGAGGTAGCACAGTCTATCTTAGGCATTCTACAGCTCAACCCTAAATACACATTAAAAGACCTTTGTATCTGTACCTTGAATAAAGACAACTTACTAACCCCTATGAACACCCAGCTTCTAGACACATTATTAGTGTCTGCCATCCAATGCATTACCTGCCTCTAGACAAATCAAGAACCCCATCCCATAAACAATGGTGGAACTCTGTATGCAGGCCCACAGGCTAGAAAAAACTATTTGCCGAGAGCCAAGGTCACTTATAAACGTTATACAAATATGGAATCCTTTTAAAAAACAAGTTAAATCACATCCAACCTAGTGTCCCCATCATTTTAAAACTCTGGAAGTCCATAAACCCCCGTAATACAACATTCTCCACACCTATTCCCCTAAACATTCCCTGGGTGAATACACTGGTCTGGGATCTGGCCCCCCTGCCATTGAAATAGACATACAACAGGACATTACACTGAGACTCGAGCCTCTAGAAGCTTGTGTACCAACCTAACCACAACTAAAACTAATGAATATGCAATATTTAGAATGCATATACATACCCTCAAAACATACCTCAAGTTCACCCAAGGACACATATCACACAATAGACCTAGATAAACCAGGAATACCACAGCTATACTTACAAAACTACGTTCAGGACACTCTCTGAAGCTCGGTCCTTGAAACCTTTGTTGCTCCCCACCACTCTCTCTTCCTCACAACCTCTCTCTTCCCTCTTCTCTCCTAAACCTAAAAACAAGCAGCTCCCAACCCAAACCAGAATAAGGCACAAAAAGGGGCGACTACCAGTTCTTCACTTCACATCCAACTTACAAAACACAAGCAGAGACTCATTGTTGATAAGCGATTGGTAAGGTTTAAACTCAAGAATCCACAACCTGCAATAGTGATCTAATGTATAACTCTCTGGCTCATGCTGCCTGCCCAGATATGCATTATATGAATTTCACCAGTGTATACCAGCTGTCAAGCATTCTGACAGGCCATATGAAAATACAATGAATACTAGTCTATTTGGGAGCAATTACGCATATGCTGAAAGGTTTGTTGAAAAACCTCAATAAAAATATTTTCAAATTACAAAAAACTGAAAAAGGAAATCCAGCCTGTGAAAGATGGAGTCTTGATTGTCTCCATCTTTCCCTAGGGCAATCTCTCAGAACTATGGACAATAGGTAAAAGAGGATTACCAGAGCCGGAGAGGGCAGATGGGTAAATTAGCGAGGGGTTGGGTATTGCAGGCATGCTAGAACTGGAAGACATAGATGGGATGGGATGGTTACCAAGAGACTGGGTACTCCATTCATGTCAAAATCATTGTTACTGGCGCCAAATTGTTTTCTCCCACATCTAAACAAAGGGGACATTTGACTCTGTGCTGAGAGTTCCATAGGGAAAATATTTGATCTGTTGTGTGAGCACATTTGTAAAATGCATGTAATGTTTCTAAATTATAATTCGAATGAAAAGAAGCATAATCTACAATAAGAAAGACAAAAATGTACAACTGTATGAACTTGCTCATCACTAAATGTTCCTCTTTTTTCTTTCAGGGCCGCTGCATTAATTTTACGCGGGTGAATAACCAGGCTGCACCGAGGTACCCACTAAACAACGCCTACATTCCATCTTCTCTGCCATCAAGGCCAATATACACGCCCCCACACAATCCAAGGTACACCCCACCGCCCCCACCGAGCCCCCCTCCACCACCTAGCCCACCACCACCACCCACTCCCTCCCCACCACCCACTCTCCCCCTTCCTCCTTTGGCCCCGCCCCCCAATCGGGCCCCTCCTCCCTCCAGACCCCCACCCCGCCCCTCCATCTAAGGGTGTGTCGGGATCCCCCACTCAGTGGTCCTCCGGAGGGGACGGGAAGCTTTCCCAGCAGTACTGTACATGGCCTTTTGGAGCGGAAGCAGGCTTTTAGCATTCAGGAATGGGCTACAATAGAACAAACCACTTTAACCTCCTCCCACTTCCTCTCCTGGGTGCCAACAAGACACCTCCACAGCAAAGGAACTCTTCACAACAGAGTGGGTATTTCAGACATTCCAAAAAGAAATCAACATCCAATCAAGGAAGCTCCGTTGTGATTTCTACTCCAGCCCAAAAAATAGGGGCCTTTGTTCGGAACAACCTCAAACGGGCTACCCAAACACATATAAACGTATGGAGCGTGCTCAACTCTACATGATGTCCAGAATTGATTGATCATTCCCTTAGTGACGGTACAGAAGACTGACCTGGTGGGACTCTCCTACTGTCCTCTGTTATTAAACGGAGGATAAACATTTGTCTAGATTGACGTGGGTTGGCCCGCTCGCGCCTCAGCGTAAAGAGGACTCACCTGAGATCCAGCTTTCAAAAGGTCCGAAAATTGTGACTAGGAAGATGCGTGCAATGTGTTTGTGTTTTTTTTGTTTGGGTAAGGTTACATTGTCAAAAAAAAGAATTTCTAGGAATTGTACTGCGACACATGCCCTGCTCACTGTCGGCCATGCCGCTGTGGTGCAGACAATGTTGGGATTTGTATGTTGTCTGATGGAAGGGTAGGTTCCCGAAAGGAGGTGGATCATGGCGAGGCAAGAACTGCAGAGGACAAGGAGGTGTTGGTGAGAGAGGATTGAGCAGAGGCTGTGGAGGACCAGCAAGAACGCCCAAGAGCACCTCGCGCAGGCCCACCGCATTCAAAAACATTGATCAGGCCTGCAATCAATGGCCAACAAGAGACATCTGTGCCGAGAGTTATGTTCAATTGTGCCCACTGGGGAGCTATGACAGTGTCACGTTCACTGTCTCTTGGGTGCGGCTATGCAAAGCAATGGTGCTCCAACACTCTTCATGGAACTTTGGGTAGTGGTAGGTTCTATTGGACGCAAAGCAACACTTCACATTTGCAGCTCCTTAAAGTACATTATGGAGGCCATTTTCACATGATATCACAATGTAGTTGTATCGTTTTTGTACTTCAATTTTGACTTGTAGATTTTTTTGATATTTACCACTTATGGGCGTGTACAATTGTATTGCTGGCTCCTTAGCTCTATAAAAGCATCAGTTGCTTTTTCAGTTGAGGCCCAAAACTGAAAACTATGGAGGGAAGGGATACGCACTGCGGTCGTCTTCGTCAAGATTACCGTAGTCGGTACCATTTATAGGAAACGCACTGGCTGCGTTTCAAGAAACTTTGGTGGAGCCTGTTTAAATTTGCCAAGGCACCTTGCCTTTGGAGCGCCACCCACGACTTTATTTTAACACTTTCTTAAGTCTGGGGAACCATCCACACATCCACAGTAGTCTTGCACACTGCCAAAAAGACAAGCCTTCACTTTCACTCTCAGGTTCCACTCTAAGGTTCCCTAAACATGTCCTCAGTGTAGGGAGTGAAAAGTCATCTCTCCTAGAAATGTTCTCACCGCAATATCGAAGCACATCCAATATATGTGAGATTTATGTTGCCAAAAGCCATACTCTTAGTTGTCCTGCCACGGTAGGGACTGCAGATGTTGCCAACCAGCTCTGCTTTCTCTCCCAAACAGAGAGGAACATTTGCCGGGGTAGCAAACGGCTACAGCCGAAGAATTCAGGAATCTCTCCATGCTACTGGCTGGTTCTGCGTTGCCTCAAGCAGGTAACTGGCGTGGTTAGATTTAGAGCCCGCCACTCCAATTTTCTGTGTGTAAATGCATGTGGTGGGCCCTATTCATGGAATATTTGCCCGGTTCAAAGTGAATTTGCACTGCTGAAAAGTGACTTTTCACTGCCGATAGAAACCCTGTTTCATGGAACCATGCAAAGTGTATTTTTGCGGGGCAAACTCTGGGCAAAGTCAGTGCATAGTCATTTTTGCAGTACAAAATGCCTTTGCCCGGACTTGGCACAGCAAAAATACACTTTGTACGGTTCCATGAATTAGGGTTTGTGTCGGCAGTGCAAAGTCCCTTTTCAGCAGTGCAAATTCACTTCGAACCGGGCATATATTCCATGAATCAGGCCCTAAGTCTCTGTTTCAGAAGGATCAGAGAATCTGAGATCCACCGAAATCCACAGGCATCTTTCCGTCCGTGTAGCTCTTTACTTGCGGTGAGCTCTCGCGGGTCGGATTGGTGACAGATCAAAACGGTCTATTTGTGAGACTACAGTCGCACACCAGAAGGACCACACTAACACATCGGAAAGACCATGTCAAAGTAGCTACAGTCAGAAAGAACGCTTCCTCGTTGGTATTTCCAATTCCATTAGAGGCCCTAACACGGATGCAGGCTACCCAATAGAAAACCTAGCGCCTTTCCCGATCTACCGCTGCCCCTGCTGGGGACGAGTCAATCACATGTCAGGTAACGCCTGACATGTGACATGTTCTATGCCACCAGCCCTTCAGCATATCTCCCAGATCTCCTATTGGCCAGGTGGTCGGCAGATATGAACATGTGTGCAGAGCTTGTTTTTTCATCTCAGTGCTCCAGGAGTCCATCCCTTAACCATCCCTTAGAAACTGAAGGTGTTCCCATATTTACATGAACGGTTTATTACAGACGGCTGGGCTGTATTCATGCATGCTTGATATTCACTGCAGGAAGATGAAACAAGTAAGCATTCATCACAGATGTGATAATGAGCCGATGCAAATATAGATGTGTGAATAAGGGTCGATATCAACCCCACAATAATAATGTGTGTTCTTATATAGCACTTCATGCCAGATTCCTTCCACTTCAAAGCGCTGTAATAACATATGATATTATTACCTCAATTAAAAGTACTCAATTTGTCATCCTCAGAAGGATGAGGGTTGTGCCAACCCTGCTGCAGGATTTGAAGGTAGGAAGAGCAAGCTGGCCCCATGACTGAAGCCACGGCTTAGCTCGGGAGCTATCCACTCCATGGGAAGTCAGCACTACCCTGCCGGCATAATATGACCAGAATACACAGGCGGGAGACTGTATTGCACCAGAAGGGCACGGGAGTCATCTTGATATTGATTGAGGGAAGAAGAATAGCCGGTTTCCTTAAAGTCAAAAAGCATAATAGTCTGCGGTGCATACGGTGGCATATTACTTTGGCATCAAAGACAATTCATATTTCAGCAAATCTTTGTAGGGAGTGAAATAGTGGGGTGTTATTATTCTGATGCATACTTGCCAACCCTCCCGATTTAGGCGGCAGATTCCTAATTTGTCAGCGAACAACAATGCTGTTTTTCACGTTCTCCCGCCTACAATAATTCTAGCCCCAAAGCATTCCTATGGAAAAATGTACATCTCCCGATTTCCCTGACAAAATCTCCCTCCGAGGTGCCTTGGAATGTTGGCATGTATGCTGGTGTCCCACTACAATCAATGGCTATACAAGTGGGAGGCACATAGTGGTGGGCTTGGGTGGCCCTAGCATGATAGGGGGAAATGAGAGGCGGGCCCCATCAAACTCTGATAGAAAGGAAACGTTTAATTCCCATTGGAAACTCTGAAAAGTCCATTGCCTCCTCCCCTGCAGCCAATTAGCAGAAGTCGTGGGTGATAAAGGCGTGATAAACTGAAAAAAAGACTCTGAGAGATAAAGTCCGTTTTCAGTGTTGATGGCAACCGTCGCCAACACTGAAAACAAACTCCATCTGCCAGAAGTTCAGTGTCCGTAAAAGAAAGGTACTCTTTGTTATAAATATAATGCCTTAGCACTCGCCTCTTGAAGGCATGGATGCTGATGAGGATATTAACTGGTCTGGCACGTGAAGGGGCCATTGCAAAATGCATAGTTTATCTGGAAATTAAATGTTTGCCTCCAGCAGCAGATGGGGAGCGAGGCATGACATGTGTTGAGTGTCAGCATGTTTCATCAACTTCAAAATCAGCAAAAGTGAAAAAGAAAACACCTCTCAACCTGTGGAGTTCCCAAGGCGGGTTTGATCAAATGTTGTTGGCAGGTCGTCCCATTGAAGTTCATGGGAATTAAGGCAGGCAATGGAGATTTCCTGGGTGTGTGAGCCCCTTGAAGTATATGGAAGACAAAAGGCTTGTTAAGAGGGTGAACTTTGTCCCAGGTGGGGTACACCCTCCAAGAGAAGATGAGTTGAGAGGTATGGCAAAACCAATGTCTTTTTCTTTTTAATTGCCTGAGATCAGAGATATAAAGCAAATGGGGAAAAAAAGAAAAACAATTCTACCCCACCATGGCGTGTATCTATGCCTGGAAATGCCTCAAAAAAAGAATGGGAAGAAAAGCGACGAGCTGGATGTGCAAATACACTTCCTGCCCAAAGGAAATGACATCATTTACTTTGCAAAACAATTATAGCTGCCAGTACTCAAGTTTTTTTTTAATGAATTGTGGTGAGGCATGAGCTGTTTTGGTGGCCATGGAATTATGTGGCCAAAACAAAGCATTTTCAACTTTACCATTCTTTCTATAAAAAAAATGACCTCCAACCACTGAAATTATTTTTCTTTGCCAAAAAAGGGTAACATCTTCTTTGAAGAATATGCTTTGCATAGCCCGAAAAACAGGGATGAAAAATCGGTCTGCATTTTCGCCATTCTGTGGGCAGCTACACCAACGGTGCTATACGATTGTATAGGCAAGAAATATGTATTAGTGCCCGTGGGTCGTTTTGAAATTGTGACAAGTTATGAGTGACTTTGGTGGCTTTGGATTTAGGTGGGCAAAGCAATAAATGTCTCAAAACGTGTTACAGTTTCTAAAATGAAGACCGGAACACAGGTAAATACATTGGTTAGGGCTTGAATCGATTTCATCCAAGCTTGCAGTGTTTACCAGGCTAGATAGATGTGTTGCCAATATATTTTAGAGCTAGTTAAAATAACTCAGTAAGAATTCTAGGGTAAAACTTTTGACCTAATCACATTTGATCTAATTTATTTGACAATTGTTTTCAGTGTAAAATGCGGCGTGAGACCCCTGCAAACCTCCCCCCCCACTTCCCCTCAACCTAATCTATACTCTTACCCACTTCATATATATATATTTAATTAAATTTGACTGAAAAAAGGTTAAAAAAAATTCAATCAAATGTTTTAGGTCAAATGTTTTTAGGTCAATTATGCTAATACCAAAACATCGACATGAATTGCCTTTTAATGGAGTGTAACTTTTACTGCCTTGGTTAGGGGGACCAAGTAAGAGTTGGTCACAGGCATATCTGATTTCCAGTATTAGGGTTTCCTTTTGCCAGTCGGTATCAAGTGCTTAATTAAAATGTGTAAAAAATGTAATAAAGTAAAACTCGAACTCACAGAAATTAAATGGTTATGTGAACTCCTGGTATTTTAAATATGCTATACTGGGGACATGGAGTCACCTGGTTGCCCTAATTCCGGTTGCGCTGAAGTGCTTACTCAACCCTTTCTGTGAGCTAGACTGATCAATTTCAAATTCCTGCTTAGTTTTCTGAAACTGCACATCGTCAATATCTACAAGGCATATACTGCAACATTCCTCTCACTAAAGGCTCAGAAAGCTTTGAAAGAGGAGTCACAGCGACCTTCTCAATTACATTCAGCATTCTCCAGAAGGTGGTTACTGGTGGATTACAGTGGCCCCCACTAAATCACCTGTACCACTAAAAATGGCACCGCGGCAAGGGCCACTGCCTACTGTGTTCCAGCTTGCTAAGCATTCATGCAAAGTGCTGCAACGTTGAGGGCTCATTTCACTGTTGAGTCGCAGCCGCTGAAGCAAGCGACATAAACATTGGAGAGATGTTTGGAAGGAATGTAGACTTGGGCACAGAGAAGAAACTAGAAGCTCTGCACATGTGTACCCGTGTTCTGCTTGGTGCATGCCTTTCAAACCCACACCAGAAGTGTATCCCTCTGGTTGGGGAACATTGTGAGAGGAGTAACCCATGCCACCCGCACCGCTGTTGCCCCAGTTTTCTAGTTGTACATATTCTTCGGTCTAATGCTTACAGACAGGAGTGTGGAAGCATCTCCTGTCGAGTGTGGATGGTGGGATGGTTCCAGGAGGTTGTAAATGATTCTATGGCCCGTGAGAAGTCGCGGTGTATTATTATACCAAGCTGTGCTTGTTTTTTGTATTATTTCTCAAGAGTGTATTATTGCTTTCATATGGTGTATTGGATATCTGTTTTCATATTTGAGACGAGTGCCCTTTCACACAGCATTTGCTGAAGACAGCTTTTCTCTTCTTTTTGTACTTCTCTGAGTTTTGTGGCTCTGCTGGGCAACCCAAATAGAAGAACACCTGATACTAATGTTGTATGGATAACATTGCTTACTGCTTCAAGCTTACAACGTTAAAGTGCTCTCAAACTGATATCAGTATTGTACCAATTTCATAGAACACGTTGTATTAATCTTTGAAGATGAAATGCTGAGTTGGTAATGCAAGAATTCAAATGGGTGACTCATTGGTTGCTACACTGCTCTCTTGTACACACTGGCTGACCACACTTGCTGAATCCACTTCTGATCAGACCACTTTTCTCCATTTTCTTTTTTTTTTAAACGATTTGTCATCTGGTAATCCTGAAAAGAAAATCCTCTTTCGGAATTTTAATTCTGCTAATTGTGGTCTAGCCTTCTCTGGTTTATTCATTGTGAGGGCTGTGAATAGCAAACGCGAAGGCTCAACGTTCACGGCTCGAGTCTAGGCATAACTCAGTTAAATGTTTGGAGGATTAATTTAAGAGTAGTTGGAAGTGAACAGATCACCACATTTTTCAACTACTCAACTACTCTGCTAAGTGTTGTGTAGGGGTATTTAGGATGAACTAGGGCTGCTGCGCCACCAACAGAGAGGCCCTGGCAAGGAATGCAGGGCCTCCTAGATGTCAGATTCCATTCACTCAAAATTATCCTGTTTTGGGTGAAAGGGCGGGGGAGAAAACCTACCCAACTCGCTCCATGATCTTTGACGTACTTTGAGCATGACAAAGCAGTGACCAAGCTTTGATCAACAGCCGGGCTTCAATACTCCCTTGACAAACACAATCTCGACTGTTCCTCCATCATAAACTGGTCTGGTGTTTGACATTCTGTGGCCCAAGGTATAAAAGTAAGGGGCCAATCTCCCAACAGATGTTGGCTAGAGTTTACAATGCCCCTTCAGAAGTCTTTGCGGTTGGTTTGACGATGTTCCCCGGAGGAAGCTGCAATTTACGGACAGGCGTAAAAGCAACCCAGATGTTAATATGTAACAGAACATCCTGGGTTTGAACAATAGAAGATCTTTTCAACTAGCCCAAAGCAATCAATACCAGAAGGCAAATCTGAGCTTCTGTCTTATGATCTAGACGAAATACCCCAGGGAGTATGAGTAGCTAGAGAAATCACGTCTTCTCCAGTATACTGCAAAGGGCTCTTGTTAGCCCAAGATGTATACCTTGAAGTGTAGCGTATGGTAGAAGATGGGAATTGCATCCCAAAGTTTCAAACAAAGCTTAGCAGGCAAACCGGTCTACCTTCAGTAAACGCTGTGTGTGAATGGGGTGCGATACGTTCACGTACTATATGCCACTGTATAGTACCACCTACATTTGTAACCTCTTCAACGCCAACCCTGGCACGGTACTTGCTGCACTCAGTGCAAACGAACAGATAGAATGGTGCGTCACAGGGTGGTAGAAGATTCTCCCTTTGCCAGTTTTTCATTGGTGCGCAAGGTGCGCAACAGCAGCCACTTGTCTTTTTTGTATACCCCAAAACACACATGCACACATATCAAGTTCAAATCTAGACTTGGGTCACAAGTTTATTTACACGTCCCTACAACTTGTTCAAATGATTGTAATTCTCAAAGGGGGGAGTTTGTTTCCCCCTTTCTGTTTCTGATGTTGTTTTCGCCATTTTACATAGGTAGCTTTGTTATTGTTCCTTAAGATAAGCTGCATATGTTTCCCCATTGTTGGCGTTCATTTCGTGACTTGTGCAGACCACCTGGCGAGCAGTGGATGGCTTCACGGCACTTATTTCATGCTATTTGAATCCCCAACGGCAGAAAAACGGTTATTCCTCTGCAAATCTGTTACATTTCTAGAGAGAAAGTCTCTGGCTGCAGTTCAACCTTCATCAGAGTTTTAAAGAAAGCACAGTTTTCCAAATATATTTGCAAAAAATGCTATTTTACGCAAAGGTGATAGGGCTCACCTTGGAAAAGAGATCCCTGGTCGCCAATCCTATAGAATGCGCCAATGCAGAGTATGCCAGCGGGTGCTTGCAATAGAATCACTAGGAATTACTGCAAAAGGAAATGGGCTACTTATTGGACATTGGAGGCCCCGCATGCTGCCCAGGTGCAATATTGCAAGCAAACAATTAATGTGTCTTGCCAATGGTCTCGCAGATGCCAACTGGCCCACATGGATCGACCTATCAAGGCATGTGATGAAACGCTCAGAAAGTCTAAAAGGAACTCCGATCCTCGAGTGTACCAATCACAACAGGTTGTCGGGATAGCCACAGTAAGTCAATAAGCCAATTTCAGAATCTCTGTACTCACATTTTTTGTGTGGCCATTAGAAAACAGGGGCTGATTTGGCTCTCGAGGCTGGGACTGGTCCACAAGTCAACACCCAAAGGGCTGCTACAAGTTGTTAATGCTGGACATTTATTTGAGCCTAAGTGGCCCAGTTTGCTGGGTTATTGCACTGTTCAGCTGGTTGTTTTGATCTACGTTACTGACCAAATGTGCTTGAAAATACTCTATTTGCAAAACATTTTTACTAAAAACACCCTCTTATTTTTTCATTTAAGTTTGTGGGATATTTTTTACAGCAGCATGTGCCTATTTTCTGCCACAGACCGTCCCTGTCTGTACATTTTCACAGTCGTTGTTCACTGTAGGGTCTGGTTACATTCTGGCCCCACCAGAGAAATTCACTACAAATGAACTTTGAGACAATCTTGAGCAGTGATCGCTATTTTAGTAATTTGTGGACAATTGCTATTTGGAGAAACTCAACCACCTTCATCCCCAGCAACATCGTTTCCACCCCAAAAAGGCTTTCACGCCAAGTTTTGTTGTTCAATTATTGCATTACCTCCAAGAAAAATCAAATCAAAATGTCCATCTGAAAAAGTGCCTTAAATAACATAAAGTGTTGTAGAACTGTAACACAGTTGGGGATAGGCTCTGAAAATTCCAGTTAACATTAAAACAGTCATGGTAATTTGTAACTGTGTGTCTCTTTGAGACCAGCAAATGTGCAAAACAATAATGCCTTCAGTATTTAATTGTTATTTTGGTTAAGATGCAATCAGACAAGTCTTACCTGGGAGGACTATTGAGCCAAACTGTTTTGTTATTAGACACACTAGGGTCATATCTGCAGAGAAGGGGAATTCTCTTCATTTGTAAGTCTCTTATTACAGGTGTTTTTTTCCATGTTAAAATGATCACGGCTGGCTGTCGTCATTAATAAAGAGTTACAAAACTGCCATCATCTGTGTGGTGTTATTTGCAGGACTTTCATGCGTATGAGTGTGGTGATGGGGAATTAGTGAGACTTCACTGAAGCCTTAGAGCCCATGCCAGGGAGCTCTATTGTGGGTTAGACGACCTCTGCCAAAAGTCAGTCTCTAACAAGGGCAAAGTTCACCTTGCAAATGAGCCCCATGGTAAGGGCCTCAATACTATTTGAGCTTGTGCAGGAATAAAAAAGGAAAGCCTCAACTTGGGCTTCCTGAGAGAGAGCTGATGGATGTCTCCCTGCTCAGTGGATACACATCACAAAGGGAAGCTTGGAATGCAGCCTTTACAGGTGGTTAGACCCTCCATACCAGCAATGCTGATTGGCTAGAAAGCTGGAAACAATAAAGGAGAAACATGGAATGGAGTCTTCTACTATGGCATTAGCACCCCTCTTCCAAGGGCTGAAACGGGGGATAACGGCCCGGCAGCCGAGCGAGGGCCTATAATGAGCGCAGCGGGACATTACTCCCCATTCTAGCCCTTGGACCATGGAACAGTGGATGCTAATGCCATTAGCACCCGGGTTACCAAATCGGTAACCTGGGTTGCTAAAAAAAAAAAGGAAATTCATTCATTGAATGGGACGTCGTGCGCGTCGTGTTCAGTGAATGAAAATACTTTGCAAAGATGGCCACCATGGCTGTGGAACGCAGGGCTCCATACGGAGGCCCTCCCCTCTTCCCTTAACATGGTGGCCTGGAACAGCAAGCTGCAGGTAAGCTGCTGCATGGCGGCAGGCACCGCAGCCGCAACCATTAGGTAAGTGGGGCAGGGAACAGGGTTGGGGGAAAAGTAAATACATTTACAAAAAGAAACGGGAGGCTGAGGGAAAGATGGCAGGCCGCGGCGGGAGAGGCAGCCTGTGGGTTCAGTGGAACACGGGCTGAGATCAGAGATTTCAGGCCGCGATCTGTGGAACCTTATTGGCTGCGCCTCCTGCTCTGGGTGGTAATGGTGGCTGGAGCCTGGATTCCACACTTTCTTATTGTCTACAGAGAGTAAAATATGATTTAATGAGGTGGTATTATGTGACAGAGTGGGCCAACCCGGTAGGAAACAGTCTGGTCCCTAATGTAAGTGACATGAGTGAAGGGATGGTTCTTAACCTGGGCATGGGGTGCCCTTACCGACTAGGCCGACCCACTTTGTCAATTAATACGCCATAACCATCTGCAAATTCTAGGTGTGTTTGCTAAGGTCTGTTTTAAGATTAAAAAAAGAAAAATGTCACTTACTGGATGTATTTGCATCACGGTATTTGAATGAAGTGCATTTTCTGTGTTAATTAGTGTGATCTAATGAAAACAGAAAAGGGACTTTAATGGTGTGATGTGCATTGGAGATGCATAGGTGAAGGTTTCTTTAAAAAAACAAAACTGGAAGATAGCCCTGAACCCCTGCACCTCTTGTACGTGGTTAATAATAAGGCTGTGGGGAGGGGCTGCAAAAGCATGAAATATAACAAAGGGGAAACTGTGCGCAGCTCTTCAGCGACTTGGACCCTGATTGGCTGGTGCCCCACCCAGGGTGCTAATGAATTGGTGTGCCTCCATATTTGTGTATAAGGACAGTGAGGAAGAATGAGCAAGACTCCACTGGAGTATCTAAGACCTATCTCCGATATTTAGCAAGACACCATTTTTGTGTACGTGACTAATGTAGGGGAATGGGTAAAACCCCAAGGAAGAGTTTGAAACTTGTAATGGAGGATAAGTGGAGCTCCCCTGAAGTGTATAAGGAAAGTGCTACGTCAGTGAGTGAGCCTCCATTTAAGTGTATTAGGGCAGCCACAGGGAGTGAATAACTCCCCATTGACATACATGAGACCTGTTCTATGGAAACAAGATTCCAGTGAAGTGAAGGACTGCGATTATGGAGAATGTGTAACAGAAGCGTCATTGAAGTATTTGAGGCAAGAGATGTGGTCAGGGGTGAAACACTACATTAGGCCATTGGCGTGGCAAGATTGAAACTCCACCACGAGGGCAGTTGAGGGGAACACGACTGATGTGTATTTGGGTAGATATGGGGAATGAGGCCCATCACTAATCGTGTGATGTGGGAATGAGTGAGATTCGATTGGAGTGTACGAGGTCAGACTGATGTGTGGGAATTAGTGAGACCTTTTAGGAGTGCGTGGGGGTAGCAGCAGCTACTCAGTCACAAGACTAATAATTGAGGCTTCATTGAAGAATGGAACTGGGAGATTTGGTGAATGGGCGCAACTCCATTGAAGTTTTTGAGGGCAAGGATGTGAAAACGACGAGGAAAGAACACTGTGAAGTTGAAAAGATTGATATTCCGTGAGTCTCGTGCTCGGAGGGAATCTGTCATGAATTACTTGCTATCCTGTAATTTTTTCCAGACAGCTCGTCGAAGACGACAACAATCCTTGCACGTCCTGGGAGGGAGCGGGGCTCCTGTGCACGGAAAGCGTCCAAACAGGGCCTCCCGCTGATGAACTGTAGTTACCGAATACGCCATCCACCCAGGCAGCGAGAAGAGCCTGGGGAGGGGCACAGAGATCAGGCCAAAAACACAGCTTAGAGAAGAAGCAGGGCTGTCCAAGTACAGACGATAAAAGACCCAAGAACCAACAACCAACAGGAAACATCCCCTGCTTTTCACAAAAACTTATCTGGCTGTTCCAGCCTGTCTCTGACCCCCCCCCCCATTCACCCCCCCATCCCCCAAAATACAGGCTCCGTGTTCAATCCACCATGAAATTCAATAACAGACATTAAAGTGCACTGAAATAAACGATACTCAGTAACAGCTATTTCTTTGTAGGGTGAAGACATAGCAAAGAACCAAACATGTTCACAATACACAAGCCATACTTGTTGACTTTGTCAATACTCCACCATAGTTAGAGAGCCATGGTTGAGTGCACCCTTCTACCTATACTTTCAAGGCAGACACATAAGGAGGAATAGGACTGAATGATTTGCTATGGATCACTCACTTTGGTTAGACAGTAAAGCCAGGATTTGAACCCAGTCTACATTATAGGCACTGTATCACATGTCTTATCCAGCCCGAGTTGCTAGAGATATCTACTAAACAAAGACTAAAAGAATGTCTGTATGATTTACAAAAAGAGCGAAGAAAACGCATGCTATGGTCACCAACTTGTAGTCATTGTTCTACACACCATGGATCTTGCTCTGAATCCCTCCAATTTTGAATCACCCAACATTTGGACTTATTAATGGGTATCCCATTAACAATAGCCACCCCCAATGACCTGCCCATTACTTGGTTGAAGCCATTAACCCCTAGGCGATCCCCATTTAAAATGCACAGCTGAAAAAATTTAAAAAACATATTTCACAGATATTGTGCCTCTCTTCCTTTCTCTGCATTTGAAATACAAAGCAAAAGAAGCAGGAACAAAGCCTCCAAGTTACTATCCGAGCATTGGCTGGGAAGAGCAGATCCTGTGCCCTCAAACACCTCTACCTGATTAGTGGACCGCTTTCACTGCTCCAAGAAAGGCTGCTAATTAAAACTAAACAAAAAATGTCGCTGCGTGTGAACACTGATCATTCATCTTCCAAACTAGAGTGAAACAGTTGGATACCATCACATTTAACATCCCTAGTCAGGAACCATGCCGTCTATCTAGCCTTTGTCAAATTGAACCCCCCATCACTTTCTGACACAATTACATTGTTCGACAAACGCCAATGATAACTACTACCTGAAGATGTGTACCCTGGCTCATTCACAAATGAGTACCCAGCACCCTTGCTGCTGCAACCACTGGCGTAACAGGGGCCCCCGCAGCCCCCACGGTGCGGGGGGCCCCGCTAGCACATGTCCTGGGAGGGGGCCCCACTTGAAAAAAAATGAAAAACATTTTTTTTTTCAAAATCTTTTTTTTAAATTTCTTTTTTAAATCACTTTGCCCTCATAAAGAAATTATTTCTATAACAGAAATAATGTCTTTATGAAGTCAGAGTGACTTCAAAAAGAAACAATCAGCCTCATTACAAGTTTGGCTGTAGCCTTGCCGGTAAAACCGCCAGGCTGCCGGCAAACTTGCGTTTTTTTCCAGCATCCGCAAATGGGCAATTACCAGGTCATTACGGCCCCGCCGGACCTGGTAATTGCCCATTTGCGGGCGGTGGAAAAAAATGCTCCCCATTCCAATTTGATCCCCATAGGGTTCAATGGGAATGAGGAGATCGGATGCACCGGCACCATTCATAATGGTGCCGGTGCACCCGACATGCTCTGCTCACGGGTGCCGGTATGCCCGCCAGACCTGGCGGGCGGGAAGGCACCCTCGAGCAAAACTCATAGTTTACCGGTCTGGTAAAAACAGTACCGGCAAGCTTACCGGTACCATTGTTACCGGACCGGCAAACTTATACTGAGGCCCAATTTCTTTTTGAAGTAATAGGGCTCCCCTCAACCCCATGACGTGTGTGTGTGTGTGAGTGTATGGTGAAAGGGTGCACACAAAAGTATGGGTGACTGGGTGTGCGTGTGTGCGTGTACGGTTAAAGGGTGCACACTTAAATGTATGGGTGGCTGACTGGGTGTGCCTGCATGGTGAAAGAGTGCACACTTAAATGTAAGGATGGCTGGTGTGCATGCATGTATATGGTGAATGGTGTTTGTGCTCAGGGGCGCAACAAAACCTACATTTCAGGGGGCCGATGTTGGGGGAGGCGCTAACTTCACAGATGGTGGGGGAGGCAAACTTTTTTGTGTGGGGGCATCTAACTTCTTTACGCATTTTAATGAGACTATTCTAGTGCAGCTTCAATGTTACAAGCAGTTAACTCTCTCCTTTAAGTGTGAAAGCACCCACTTATGAACTGTTGTGAGAATGAACGGTCTCCTGTTCCCTTTCTACACTTCCAATCACTTCCCTGCCATGAAAGTGCTAAACACACATCACAATTTCAATTGCCTAAAAGATTTGGCATTTGAATGCAGGTACTAGCAGTGAAATGCTTTACGTTAGTAACTGCTTGGCCCTTGTTAACCCAGGTGCCGTTTAACATTGGTGTCCTGTTCTGTCCGGCAACTGCTCTGAAGGTCAGCCAGGTTGAGTCAACATAGCCCAAAATTACTGGGGGCGAGTGCTGCAGCCCAGTCAACTGAATATTGTTAAGACCCTACTTGTGTTTAATGCCTTAATTACTTATTGGTAATCGTCATTACTCCTAGCCCTATTCTTCCTTGTCCCTGTAATTGTGTATGAGGCAGTACTCAGGCAGAAAGAGGGCTCTGGAGACAGTGTGCTTCTGGGGGAAAGTGAGAAGGGGAAGAGTCCCTTTGAGGAGGAGCAGCTGGTAGGTAGTGGGACCTCTTGGCGATGTCCGAGATGCGAGGAGAGAAAGAGAGAGTAGAGTCGAAGATGACACAAAAGGTTTTTTGCCTCGCAGGAAGGCGAAGGAAGAGGGCCCAAGGTGGGTGGCCAGAGTGAGAGGGAAAGCAGGGGCAGGGGTCCCAATGAGAAGGATCTCCATCTTAATGGCACTAACATTGATATCGTTGGAGGTCCGCCAATCCTGAATCACGGATAGACAGTCAGGAATGAGCAAGAGATGAGAGGAGCCTGAAGAAAAGCTGAGTGCCATTCGCATAACACTGAAAGTTAGAGGAGAAGGTAGAGATCAGGTGGGCCAAAGGGGCCAAGTAGAGGTTGAAAAACCAGGGTGAGAGAATAGTGCCCTGGGGAATGCCACAGGAAGAGAGAACGAGGTGATGGAAAAAAAGGGACCAAGTTTGACCTGGAGGAGCAGTCCAAGAGGAAGTTGGTCAGCCACTCCAGACCCTGATCCATGATGCCCAGGTTCTCACGTAGTTGATTGATCAGGATGGCGTGGTTGACTGTGTCGAAAGTCGAGGAAAGATCATGGAGGATTAAGCAGAAGGAATGCTGGAATCAAGGTTAGAGAGCAGATCATCACAGGTATTCAGGAGAGATGTTTCCGTGTCTCTGGCAGCTCTGGAGCTAGACATATGGTCATGGAGACAACCAACAGATTCAACGTGGAGAGTAAGCTGGGAGATTGCCAGCTTTTTTCCAAGAGCTTTCCCAGGAAAGGTGTGATGGAGATTGGGCGATAGGTAGGATCGGCAGACTGCTTCTTGAGGAGTGGGTGCTCAAGGGAGTGCTTAAGGGGAGAGGGGAACGTTACAGTGGTGAAAGAGTGATTACAGAAATTGGCCAAGGTGCAGCGAGGGTGTCAATATGGCCCTTGATGGTTCTGGAAGAGCAGGGGAGCACCTGTTTGGACGACACTTTCATGGATCAGACTTGTCTTAGAAACCTTGTCAGGTGTTGAGAGAAAGAGGAGAAAGGAGGAGGAGAGGTAGAGATGGCCAAAGGGGGGCCGAGAGAGGAAGAGGGAGAGGAAGAGGAGATAGTGGACAGGATGTCCTGAGTTTTAGCCTTCGAAGTGAGAGGCCAGAGCCAAACAGAGGGCCCGGGAGGGAACCGGAGAGGTGGAGACCGCAACAGGATTGACCAGTTCCATGAAGATTTTAAAGAGTTTGGCCGTGTTGTTCGAGGCAGCAGAGACCCGGGCTTCAATGTCTGCTCTCTTCTTGATGAGTGTTATTGCTTCGACTGGCATTTTGGTGTATCCAGTCTAGGTCTGTATAAATGTGGCCTGGCATGCTTTACTGTAATTTCATAATGCGTCTACACTGGTCTACATTGTGCAGCCAGTGGGACATGTTTTCAATGTGGCATGGCATTTTTAATAGCAAAGCATTAATGTTCCTGTGCACCGTTGGTGACTTGCATATATTGGATTGGTGTTACCCTACAAAACAATTGCAAACACTCTGGCTTTTTGGCCAATTATTCTCAGAAAGTGTGCTGTATATTGCATTAAAACACATATTTATATCTTTCTCCTAGTACAGTGTGCGTCATACCCTTCAGCAGCATGTTCATGCGTATTGTGCAAGCGTGATAATCTAGGCCGGCCCAGAGTATGGATCGACCGTGATTTGTTGCTGAGATGGGGGGGGCCCTCAGCATGGCTCGCAGGAGGGCCCCCACATTTTGTGTTACGCCACTGGCTGCAACGCTAAACCTAAGTGAAATTTCAGCGATTCTTTTATCCGCATTTGACACCTTAGATCATAAAATGTTCCTTGACTTTGCAGACCTGACCCTTTGCAGTCTCACTTCTTTACAGTCTGCTCCTTATCACAAAGTCTCAATTAACACATTCTCAACTGCTAGGCAGTCACTCATGAGGGGTACCTCAGGGGTTTTCCCAGGGTCCCTTGTTCTTCCACATGTAACACGCACACCTACTAGCAAAATCATATACCTTCCCCTCCACCCCCATTATACCCTTCCAGATGTTTTCCTATTGTTTCTGTCCTACTCCCTCTTCTCCAAACCGTTCACCTTTTCCTCCCTTTTTCCTGCCAGCCACATACAACAGTCTACTTTACCCCAGGTGGTGGCCCATAATTCACTATCTGGAGAAACATCAGTGCCATAAATCCACTACTGATGGTGTCTAGCACAGTTTCAAGCTGAGTAGCATAAGTCTATATATATATATATACATACATATATATATATTCGGTGAAAAAACACTTTGTTAAAGGGGCATTATGGTTGATTTGCACTAAGACAAGCCTATGAATTTTTGTGAAAACACGTTCTTAAAGGTACATTATGGTTAAATTGCACTAATGAAAACCTATGAAATTCAGTGAAAAAACGTTCTTAAAGTGCAGGCCATTATCGGATCGCAAAACTTCTCATATACCCCATCTGGGAAATACTTTGCGCTCAAGGAACTTGGCGGCACACGCAGCATCAGGGTTCGTGCATGGACCTGCTTCGATCCATCAAACAATTGACATACTACAACTAGCATATATCTATAACCATTACAAGTCTGCAGCTTATCTACATTATCTGTATGTAGATGCAGAAATGTTCCAATCGGTCTGGGGATTACTCCTCTCACTGTTCGCAAAGTGTGTCCTACAGTACATTTCTGGCACACAATACAGTTTATAATGAACTGTGCCACATGTTCCAATGGGTTCGGTATGAACCATTCTTCTGCAATAGTAGCAGCTAGACTCTCTCGAGTCACGTGCGCTGGGGAGTAAACTTGCTCCAACGCTACCCTCAATAATGCTGGAGGCATAACTTTCTTTCTCATGCTATTCTGTCTCCAAATTGCTTCAGAATGGGATAGAGAACATCCCTGTCTTTCCATAACTCTTTTCTTCCTGCGATGCTCATCCTTGTATTTTAATCAACTGTACAATGGATGTCATATTAAATCCTTCCTTGACGAGCATGCATCGCCCTGTTCTCTGCCTTATATTCTTTACTTCACTTTCAAATGTGGTTGGGTAATATGCTGCTTTTTTGGCCTCTAAATCTTGCGGTTTTGTTTTTGTGAGAGATTCAATCTGTTCTCTTTCAATGGGCTGTGCTTTTTACGATTGCTATTGTCTCTGGGAAACTCAGTGCTTCAGTTGTTTTTCTAATAAGCTTGCATGTTGCACTGGAGTGCTGTCTGCGCAGAGGAAACCCCTCCTTTTCCAATGTGTTAAGCCTGCGTGTACTCTTGACGTCATGTAGGTGGAGTCAGAGTACACAGTCACTTCCTCACCCTCAAAGCTTCGTAGCGCATCAATAAGCACTGCTAATTCTGTAGTCTGTGCGGAATAATTTGTGGGCAATCATCTGCTAATCATTACCTCAAATTTACCCTCCCGGTTCAGTTTTACCACCGCTGATCCCGTATGTCTCATCCTCATCTTTTGATAAATTCTCGATGACCCATCAATGAAAGCCACTTCCCCCTTGCCTAGAGCATTCTCGCTAACTCAGGGAATTTCATCATAACGTTCAGTATACGTTATACAGTCATGCACATCATCATCTCCTCCCACTGGTTCAGCTATAAACATTGCTGGATTCACTGTGCTACACCTAACAATTTTGATTGCAGAGTTTGAGATAATTACTTCATACCCTGACACTCTTTGTGTGGTCAATGTACTTTTAGGTTTCTCCAAAATTGCAAATAATGCATGCTCTTCGAATAACTTTACTGAACACCCCATGGTTCTTCTTGAGGCCTTTTCAATCACAAATGCAGCTGCAGCAGAAGATTGATCACAAGGATAATATCCTTTCATGATTTGATCTAAGATCCCACTATAGTAACCAATGGTTTATGACCGTGTCCTAGTGTTGTTTTCTGTATAAGCACTTCTGTCATGACTTCTCCATTTGAATGAGCGAATAAGTAACATTCTTTACTGTAATTTGGAATCCCTAGGACAGCAGCTGTGCTGATCACGTTCTTTAATTCACAAAATCCTTTAGTCATCTCTTCTGTCCATAATAATTCATTTTTCGCCATCTGTGCCTCTTTAAAAGTGGACAAATAGATGCACTGTAATTAAAGACCCAGGCCCTGCAATAATTGCATAGACCTAAAAAGTGCTGCATTTGTCTCACTTTCTTCCTTTGTGTGAGATCAACTATCCTATATACAGTACTTCTTCTTGACAGTATTGTAATTTCTCCTCATCTACTTTTTACACTTTCTCTGCCAGTATAGTCATACGTTTGACAATCTTCTCTGCACCTTTCTTCTGTCTCACTGCATACTAAAATACTAAAATGTCATCAACCCATTGAATTATGGTACTTATATGTTGAACATTACCCAAGTCCATCTGAAGGACTCTAATTGTTAATAATTGATGGGCACTCACAGTACCTTGGGGCAAATGTGTGTGTTTCAGGCAAATTGTTCTATATCAAAAGGAAGTCAAATTTTGTGAGTCTTCATGAAGGGGAATTGAGAAAAATAAATGTTTTAAATCTACAACAGTGAAATACTTTGCTTTCGATGGGATATTGCCAACTATTGTCACAGGATTTGGAACTAAGGGAAACTGCTTTGACTATATTAATCAAAGGGTGAAGGTCCTGGATAAATCTCCATGACCGCCCCCCCATTGATTTTCTGACAGGGTGCACGGCCGTGTTACACGGGGAATCAAATGGTTCCAAAATGCCTTGCTTCATTATACCTTCATCCACTTCTCTGGACATCGGATACTGTTTTGCTAGTGGCAGAATTGCTCCTGGTTTAAGCTTAATTTTAACTGCTCCTACTCCTTTCAATATTCCCACGTCATATGGACTTGTAGTCCATAAGACACTTGGTACTTTTTCCAAATGTTCCTGAAAAAATGGTGGCTTCTTTTTTACCAATGCCATTATCTGTGGTATTTCTACATTCTCTACTTTGATCCAATAAGTGAGATTTATTAAAAATACAAACTCATCATTCGAATAGTCATCCCTAAATAGCTCCTCATCTGTCAACCTATAACCTTCATTAAGGGCTACCACCATTCTCCATCCACTTCCCCATCATCTGTCCCATGAAGCATCACCCTTTCTTCTATAACTATTGCTGCTTCTAGTTCTAAAGGGATATGTTTGCCCTTCCTCATCATCCATAGGGATCTCTGGCTTGAACAAGAACTTATTAGGTATTCTCGATAATTTACCGATCAATTGAGGCAACCATGATAATAAGACAGTCACTCCATACAAAAACACTTCCTCATCTAGAGGTACTTTTGCAAAGCTTTCTTTCCTGTGAATGCTAATATGAGCTCCCCCACATTCACATAATATATGCCTGGGGTGGAACACACGATTCCTTTGTCAGTAAAAGATATCATCATGTTAGTTTCATCATTAAGTCACGGCCAAGTATGTTTACCAGCATTTGTCTAGAGTATAATAATGGCATAGACATGTCGTGTTCACCTATAGACATTGGTAATTCATCTGTAAATGGAGCTACATTCATTGCCCCAGAAAATCCCTGTGCATTCAGGGCATTGCCTGACATTGGATATTTTCCCTCACGGACGCAGGAACGAGTTGTTCCAGTATCCACAAGAAATGTAAATGTCTTGCCTCCGATCCTCACCTTGTCCTTCCACTTGGGGGTCCGGTGTTATAGATAGTACTGAACACATCATGTACTTCTGTGAGCTGCCCTAGTGTGGATATAAATCCATTCCCGTACCTGTGAAAGGATTCCCTCCTACCACAGTCACAATCCCTGATTTGGGTGCGGGTAGTTGCATGGCTCCCGTATCCATGTGCCATTGTTATGCAGCTGCCTGTTGCATTGGAATATATTGTACCTACTGTGTTGGTGCCTGTTGTGTTTGCATAGTTGCTTGCTGTTATTACCCTTGGGGTGATTGCATCTACATTGGGACTTATATTTGCTGTGATTGCGATGCACATGTATGAATTTACGTGTGATCTTGGGCATACTATCCTTGAGAATCTGTATTATACTGTGAAACATATCCCATCCCTCCTCTTGAAGATTGCCAATTATGTTGTTGCATGCCTCCTCTGCCTAAATGTCCTAATTTACCGCAACTTCAACATTGCGGTGACTGTCCACCATTTACTCTTCCCCTTCAAAAAGGGTTTTAAAATCCACCTTATCCCCCTCCTCAAGGCCCATTCCCTCTGCCACTTGGCATATAATTATACCCGTCCTCATCCAGGACATATGCCGCATTATTCTGCTGTGGTAACTGCACTATTTAGGCCGTCGCTCCCTCATTACTTGTCAATACTGCTCTTTTTATGGCATACTTTGATATTTTTTTCTGGACCAACTTCGCCTCTTCCGATTTCCTACTCTCGGCTTTTTTTTTATCTTGCTCCCTTAATATTCTACAGTAAAGCACAATTGCCAATTGCATCTCTGGCCATGGTTTCACTTCCATTCCCACCTGTTTCTTTAGCTGATGTTGCATCGGCTCTGGCAGCGCTTGACATAAAATATGATAAATATTGCTACCGTCTTATACCAGGATTCACGTGTCTCCAAATTCCAACCATCCTGAATCTCATGAATAAAGGCAATGGTGTCTCCAGTCTCTCCCATTTTCCTAGTCATTATTGCTCTAATATCTGATGTTTCAGGATATTCTACTCGGAGTGATCGCCATATATTTGCTCTACAATTATTATGAAATAGCACTCCATCGTGCACAGTATTTTGTGCACAGACTTTCGGATATACTGTTCTTTTCCAAATGTCGTCAGCTCTCTCCCCAAAAATAGCTGATAATAAGTGTGATGCTGGAAATGCCTTATGGGGGGACAGGGCCTCCTATCCTTGTCCTACCACTTCTCTGTGTGTGTTTTTGTTTTCTGCCACTGAGGTCCCCACCTGGATCTCTGGCAGTGCAGCTCTTCATTCTTATCTTTTGGTGAACATCACACATGGGAAACCCTAATGGCACCCATGGGTGGGGGTACACCCTTGTACCTCTTATGTGTGTTTTTGGGCACCTGTGTGTGGCCCACAGAGCAGGGTATGGGCTGGTGGCAACCTTCATGCTGACTTGACAGTGGCTTTGAGTATCCTCTATTTTGGGATACCCAGACCCTGCCATAGGAATCAGTGGATTCCTGACAGAAGACAAGATGGCCCCTGTGGCCTCTTGGTTTCTATTGCCTTTTTATTTGTTTCTCAAAGTCCTGGGAAGCCCTGACTCTGTCCCTTCCTCCTGAATGGCTGGTGGGTGGAAACACCATATATGTCTCTGTTGTTACCTTTCCCCCTAACTGGCTGTTGGGTGGAAATACCATATATGGCTCTGGGGCTGCCTTCTATCAGACTGACTGAAGCCTTCCCAGGTGTTGTGTGTTGTGGGTACATCCTCGGGGTTGGACCCGTGTGAATGGAGTCTGAAGCAAACGCACATTCTCTGTTATGGGTGTCTGGTGTATGTATGTGTGACACAAGGAATGAGACAGCCCTGCCTGAAACTGACATAAATGCAGTGTAGTGTGCTGAAAGGCTGGGTACTTGCCCCAATCCACATCTTTTGTTATGGGTGTCTGGGTGGAGTGAATGGCCTCAATGCCTGTGAGCCTGATTGGCTGCCTGCCTGCACAAATGCCCTACTGTGTGATTGGCTGACTGAGCCGGGCTCAGCCAGAGTGACTAAGGGACAGATGTGTATATCTGGGGACCGATCACTTACCAATTGGTTCAGTAGCTGAAGTCAAAGCTTAACAAGAAGAAGCTGCTCCTTGAAGTGCCAGCTGGAAGAGAAGTTTGCTGCTGCATTTCTTCACCAATCCGAAAGCTGTCGTGTCTCCCAAGGACTGATCCAGAGAGGACCTGCAAAGGAGACCTCTCCCCGAGCTACAAGGGACCATTGTGCAAAACTGCTACTCTTCATCGAAGTATCCTGGAAGCAGGGGCGTTGCTAGGTTTGTAAAAGATCCGGGGCTAGAGCCCATTGCAATTTTGGATTTCACATAACTACATGATCTGAACGTACGCGCCGCGCCATGTTGCCATATCCTTAATATTGCAAACTATACTGCTCAAAGTGCGAGTCATGCTCATTTGGAAGATTTGCCACTCCAGTTTGAGTCATGATAAGGGGCAGTCGGGGTGGCAGGGATGGGGAGACAAGCCCACCTGTGGGAGGAGCTCCGTAAGGGGAAGGGTCCAATCTGGAAAGCATGGCGTGCCAATGTAATAAGGGAAAGGTAGGTCCAAAAATCAGACTGCCCGTGCAATGCTGACCAGGGACATGAGGCCTGCTGGGGAAATCTGGTTAGCTGGTATCAAGGCAACCATCTTCAATGGGACTGCTTTGTCCAGGATGCCAAGGTTGAGATTTGCAGGAGGCATAAGTAGACAGAGCAGCAAGAGTGTGGCGAGGGATAGCGGACAAATCGTAATAGTTCCCTAGGTGAGCATGGACCAATAAAGGTGGATCTCTTCATTCACATCTGCTCTCTGCTATCTAACTGTGTGGATGACCAGGCTTCCTAAAACATGGGCGCTTCAAGGCCATTCCGACGATAGCCAAGCGCTGCCCACACCCCACCTTACTTAACATCACAATTCACATGGCAATATACCGGCAACATAACATAAAACATTAATACCTACGCCCCCACTCTCCAAGCCCCAACCTGGCCTAGGCTCTGCACCTCTCAGTTGCAGGGGGTGGGCGAGGGGCCATGGACAATGTCGAATGATAGAATTGCTGGCACTTACATTTTAACGTAAAAATGCATTATAGTGTGGGGGGTGAGCGGGGGTGGCATGTTTAAAAGAGCCCTAACAGCCCCCCAGGTGAAAACATGGACATGTGAATGTACAAAGCGCACACATGCATCAACAGAGAACCTAGCAGTGGGATAACTCCACTGCGGCAATCGGTGTGTGCAAACAGTACATTTATTCGAACATCTTGCCTGCCTCTGTCACCTGGGCTTCTCACATTTGAGCGGTAGTCGTAGCTAAAAAATAATGCGGTAACTTAAGGCCTTTGAAGGTTCAGCACATCGTTCAGAAGAAGTGACTTGGCTAATTGACTTGGAGATGTGAGGGCTTATATAGTATTATAGAAACCGATTCATCGCAAGGTGGTGCGTATTTTATATGATTCACAATTTCACACAGACACAGCAGAGCTGAAACAAGAACTCAGGGTGGTTTAATGGAAAGCAAAGCAGGCTCAGAGCATTGGACCGACCGACAGAATTGGATGGTTTAAAAAGCAGTGCACACACAAAGAGGCCAGACTGTCAGCAAAGTGTAATTCTTTTGAACAGAGAGAAAACATGCATTTGTAGTCAAGGTGTTGGTGCTGCCAGAAGCAGCGAGTAATCTGTTCGGCAGGCCCTTGTTTATGGCTTGTCGTGTGCTCCTCTCTGTAATGACCCCATGAGGGACTGCAGCACGAGATGCGCGCCCAGCCCGCCAGATCAAGGGGTCCTAATTGGGCATTTTTGGCCCGTCGGCTCTTCAGAAATGGAGTGGAATGCAGCAAAACTTTTTCACAAGGGTTATTTCGAGACTCGGCTGCTTCATCTGAAAGTAAAGGTCAGGCTATGCGGAAGAAGAAAGAGTGTTGGGGGGCGTCAGGCGAAAAGGTTCAGTCTTAAGGAGGAGACCAGCATTGTTTTCAGTACTACCCACAGCGGACCCGGGGCGAGGGTAAAGCTTGAGACCACCCGACCTCACACAGGTCAGTTGAGTTGGCTTGGGCTGTGACTACCATGAGTGGCAGAGACATTAAAGGAACGTTTGGGGGGTTGGGAGGGCGAGAGGAGGGCCCCTGGAAGAGGAAGGAGGGTGTGCACACGAGAAGCTGTTTTTGACGGTCCTGAGTGCCATATTTGTGCGTGTGGACTCACGGTCCTGACCTCATGGTAACTACCAGGGGTGGCAGAATGATGAAAGGAATCAATGGAGGGGGCGTCGAGAGGAGGGCCTGGGGGAGCAATGGCAGGGACGCTGGGCGTCTACACATCAGATGGCGGCAGTGCGTGCCGTCAGTGGGTCCAGGCTAAAGTGTGACACTGCTCGGCTTTTCCGACCTCGGTACACTCAAGTCAGGGCACACTGAAAGCACTCTGGGTTCAGGTGAGAGGCCGATGCGCTGTGTGATGTCAGCTCGACCAGGAAGGGCACACCGTGTCAAGGAGCAGTGCCTGGGATGGGCGCAGGCGGCATCGCCGCCCACCCCCTGCACTTCCTTCTCTGTCATCCCTCCTCTGAGCTCTGCTGAGTTACTGTGCAATTAATGCCACATAATGAACTTTACTGTCAGTTTATGTTTTGACACTGAGGATAATTAAACATCATTATTAAGATTATATGATTACGATCCCTTCAATAATGCAAACAAAGCTGTGTGAGGGGCCTAAGGAGGAGACCAGAATTGTTTTCAGTACTACCCACAGCGTACCCGGGGCAGAGAGCCCCCTAAACTGATGGTTGTAAATGGGCCGGCGAGTGCATCAACTGGCACCCAGACCTCCAGAAATGCTCAGGTGACCGGCCTCAGAGTCACGCGAGTAAATAAAACAGATGTTCCTCTGTGTTTCTATTTGCATGACTTTTGGAGGGTCGCGGCCTTTGCTGGCCCTGTGTGGAGAAAGAGGCCCTTACTCATGAGTTGACTGCCTTAAATGACCCCCAGGCTCATCCAGTCTGACAAATGCCCAACACCACGGGCTCTACATACTGCAGACCCCAGCTCTGTGTTTCCTCTTCCAGCTCAGTTGTTCTGAAGGGCCGTGCCTAGGTCTCGTTGAAATCTATAACTGCCTATGCCCATCCCACACGTGTTGTTGGTCAATTTCAGCATTGGGCACCCCTTTTGTGAAGTAGGCCTATCCTGGGACAGCTGAGATGCCTCACGTTGGTTGTGTTGGGTAAGCGAATGTCTAGGGGTTCGGGTGTTGGAGCAGATGAGCGTGCCAGCCCAGGACATGGTCATGCATAAGGCGGGAAACTAGGAATGGAAATGGGGGGCAGGGGGCGGAGGGGTTGGCTGCACGTTCAGGTTATTGCATATTACACGCACGCACGCACGCACACACACACACACACACACACCCGCCCCCCCCCCCTACCTGGCGACTGGCCTCGTCGCTCTTCGTGGCAGCTCGCTTTCAGACTCTGCAGGCACGGGGCTGGGCGTGACCTGGTCCTGCCTTGATTTGCGCAAATGCGCATGCAGGGAATACCCAGGGCACGTGCGTTTGTGCCTGGGCGGTGGCTGGGCTACTCCCTGCTGCTGCGCAGGCACAGAGTGTCAGCACCAGCATGAGTAGCAGCCCAGGGCCAGGAGGCAGTTATCATGTTCGAATCGTGTGTCGCTCACATTTTTTTTAATTCAATAAGTCACGAACTAACGTTGCTGCGTTGCCTTCTGGCCTGTCTGCATGATTCACTTGCTGCGTTGATGTGCACACAATGCCACTGCCGCCCACCCGCCTTTCCAGCACAGCACTGGAGGGCAGCAGTGAAAACATGTTCGGATCACAGTTCGAGCCCGGGCTAGCCTTTGCTTGTAGCCCCGTGATCTTCATCCGGGGCTACAAGCAAATGATCCAGGGCTATAGCCCCTCTAGCCCCCCCTAGCGACGCCCCTGGCAAAGGGGGAGGTAGGAAGACAGTTTGGCTCTTTAGCGTGATGGACATTTAATCTAATCAGTGTTTGCGAGGGCAAAGCTTGAGACCACCCGACCCCACACAGGTTAGTTCAGTTGGCTTGGCTGTGAGCAGAGCGGGGATTGCTGGTGGTGGCGCCGTGCCAGGCGGGGGTGTGTAAGCAGAGCTTTGTGGCCCTCAATTCAACAGAACCAAGACGACAACACGTCAACACCTACCTTCGGTTCGGTCCTCGGAGTCGGCCGGCAGCTTCACAGGGATGGGGGGGCGGTGACACGGCTGGGGGGTCACACAGACACAGGTGTAGATGGGTGGCTGGCGACTGGCCTCGTTGCTCTTCGCTCGTCGTGGCAGCTCGCTTTCAGACTCTGCAGGCACGGGGCTGGGCGTGACCTGGTCCTGCCTTGATCGGCGCAAATGCGCATGCAGGGAATACCCAGGGCACGTGCGTTTGTGCCTGGGCAGTGGCTGGGCTGCTCCCTGCTGCTGCACAGGCACAGAGTGTCAGCACCAGCACGAGTAGCAGCCCAGGGCCAGGAGGCAGCTATCATGTTCGAATCGTGTGTCGCTCACAATTTTTTTAATTCAATAAGTCACGAACGAACGTTGCTGCGCTGCCTCCTGGCCTGCCTGCATGATTCACTTGCTGATTTGATGTGCACACAGTGCCACTGCCGCCCACCCGCCTTTCCAGCACACAGCACTGCAGGGCAGCAGTGAAAACATGTTCAGATCACAGTTCGAGCCCGGGGCTGGCCTTTGCTTGCAGTCCCGTGATCTTCATCCGGGGCTACAAGCAAATGATCCGGGGCTATAGCCCCTCTAGCCCCCCCCTAGCAACGCCCCTGCCTGGAAGCCAGTCCTGTATGCCGACCATCCAGAGAAGGGGTCTTCGAAGTCCAGAAGAGGAGTGCCAGACATCTCACGCCAGAGAAGGCCATTGGTGTCACCCAGGGTCGGGAGGTGCGTTTCGTGACCGCTGGAAGCCATTGCTGTCTACTGCCCAGAAGAGGGGGTACCCTGGCATAGTGCTGCTAGACACCCGGAGGTGCACATTTTCCAAACTGCCTAAGAGCATTTCAAAGGACATTCTTGCAGTCGCCACTGACCACTTTTTCCCTCCGGAGAGAGCCCAGAGTCATGGAGTGCATGGAAGGTTTGCAGGTGGGTTCCCCGCCAGCAGAAGCTACCAAAGTTGTCCAGAGGGGCCAGACGTGGAGAGGGTCCGAGGTCCACTCCAGTGGTCTAGGTCCAGATCGCCAGAGGCCATCCAGATGTCCATGTTGCGGCTGCAGCACCGAAGAACAGAAAGTGAAACAACCGTGATATTCCGAAACCTGACACCAAAAGTGACCAGTGCACCCATCGCCGCCAGAAGTCATTGAAGGGTCCGATGGGTCTTATCTTTATCAACAAAGCCTTTCAGGAGACAACAGCAAGTTTCTTCTTCACAGGACTTCTACAGTCGGAGAAATCGTCGACCAAAGGAGAGCACTGCGAAAGAGCCAAACTGCTGCCATTCTGAAAGACTTTGGTTCCTTTTTATTCTTGGACTCAACATCCAAGTGGCTCCTTCTTCCAAAGGGGGTCTATCCTCGGAGAGCATCATCGAGTAAAGCCAAGAAACTCTGCCACTTAGCCTGCCAATGCCCCAATGGTACAGGGACGAGGAAGAGCATCTTCTAGCCTCAGGGGTCATCCAAGGGTCCCCGATTCATCTTGGATCCTGTTCTCCTGTGGCCTCCCTTGTACTTTGGGGTGGTAGAACCTTTTCAAATAAAGCACAAAAGTTATTGAACAATATTGGACTGGGCTGTAAAAGACAACATGAGTTACTCCCTAACATTTCTATTACAGGTTGCCCAGGTGGGGGGATTCTCACTCAGAATTACTTGTCTAGTCTAAAGATAACATTCTGACACTGTTCATAACTAACCTGCCTTTCTTTCCTATTCTATGCTGGTTACACCTTATTTAAGAATTCACCTGCCATTTAAAACTGTCTGCAGTTGTGCAGTTGTTACTGAATTTAAATAGGATGTGGGATCACATAGAGTGTATATATTTACCAATCTCTGAATAAGTTGTTCCATGTAGAAAGTGTTATTATTTATATGTGTATACTGTTGGTAGCAGTAGAAACCTTATTTTATATAAAATTGTGTTATCACCTCACATAGTGTGTGGACATTCCTTTGTAGGAGTTTTGGGGAAACACTGTACTTAGGAACCTGCCTGCATCACCCCCTGAAAGCTTAAGCCTGACTGCTCACCACGTCATACCAAATAAGAGAGCCTTTCTGGGAGGTTTCTGTGCCTTTACCCTACCATATAAGGGACAGAAGTACAGATACCCCACTCCAGACTTTACAAGAAGCCTTTAATGTCGCTACTGGCGTTTTTTTTTCGAATTCAGAAATCCCCTTTCCTGCACCAGAAGTTAAACTTTGTAGTGTGCACTTTAAATTCTCCTTATCCATTTGGGGGCCATGGAATATATTGTGGTCGACCCCCTCTTGCTATAATAGTGGAAATTGCGACAGTCTTGATTCAGAATTATACCCGCCCACAGTCCTAGTCTTCCATGCAGTGTTGTCCTCACCTGCTTGTTTCTGTCCTGTCAATGCCCTTAATCTGCTTACATAAGGCAGTGATATATTTCCTCTACTGTGCGAGTGTACTTGCAGTTGTTCAGTACATGGTGTCGGTTCTGGTGTTTTTTCTATGGGGTCCTGAAAATCTGACCATTTTACCCCTTTATCTACACTTGATTCTTTTGAAAATCCATATGCGGCTTTTCTTCATGTTTTCTCGTCTTCCTACCTTTTTTTCATCTGACATTGTTATGCTCAACTCGTATGACTATTATTTTCTTCTATATCATCAAGATCTAATCTGGTTATTACATACATCAGTCTATGATCATCTGTTATGACAGCCCATGATCTACCTTCAGTTCCCTTTAATCAGGATCTTTCAGTATTCTCTTGAGTTGCATACCTTCCTCTATCCCTCATTTGCCTATATAGGTTCCCAAGCCTCTGCTCTATGTCTTCTGTATCCTGCCCACCAGACCATGCTGATCGCAGCATTCCTTGCAGTTCCCTTCGAGGCTGTTGTGACCCTCTTTTTTCTTCCAATCATTCTTGTGCTTCTATGGAGGCTTGCACTTACCTTATCATGCACTTCATCTGTTGCTCACTCACGAGCATGGGCACCCCAGTACCTACCCCCACTGCCACCTCCCTTCTGCACTTGCACGTTCTGAAAACTCACAAGGCATAGTAGGTTTGTTCTTTTTTCCCTTCCACTGTATTTAATTTTTTATGTATCCTATTGTGTCTCATTCCCTTGTCCCCTCCTTGTTGCACTGAGGGCACTTTGAAACAGAATTTACTTGCTGTATAAGCGCCTAACAAGCGAAAAATAAATGAAAAAAATGGGCTCTATGCTCCTATGTCATAAATATTCGATCTCGTCATCTTTTAATCCCCTATTTTGATTAATTTCTTCCTCTCGTCTCCTCATTTCCCTTAACGCTTCTTCCTCCTGCCTTCTTTGCAACCTACATACCTTCAATATCTGGGCTTCTGCCTCTTTTTGTTTCTCTTCTAATCTCTCCTTTCTCTTTTATCATTCTCCCTTTGCTTACACTCTTTGTCCCTTTCTTCTTTATATAATCTCTCTTCTTCTCTCTCTCTCTTCTGTCGCTCTTCTCTTTCCTCTCTTTCTCGAACTCCACCTATGCCTTTGTCATCTAGTTTGAGCAATATTTGTCCTCCGTTCGCTCTGTACTATTGTCATGCCTTAGCCGTATCCTTTGTTCCCTTCTGTCTCTCTGCCTTTTCCCTAAACTGTGTCTGTCCTGTCTATCCTTTCTCTCACCATGCTGTTTGTCTTCATTGTTAGTTAATATGTATTTGCGTTATTAATTCCTGCTCACTTCCGTGGTATCCTCACTGCTATAAGCAGGGGCCTCATACGTTTGATTAACATACCGTACTGTGGCTTCAATTCCTTTAAGAGATCTTGCTTTTCAGGAGGGGAAAGAGGAGCCCAAGGTGTTACATCTTCTCCTTTATGTTGATTAAGCATCCACTCCCTCTCAGCTGGGTCCTCTTTCTCACTCTGGTACACAGCTATAAAAGTACCAACATTTTCTCTAACTTCTTTCATTTATGAGTGGCATTTAATTATACCATCATGTGACGCAATATTGGTTTTGATAATGACCCCTCTGGAGGCCCCAACATAAGTGTTCTATTAGTCATGCCCTAGACCCACTCGGAATGGAATTTCCTAATTTTGATAGTATTACTCGACAGTGGTCTACATAGGTGTAAAAGAGGTGTGTCCTCCATAGTTGCAAGTCAATTTAGACTGCCATTACTTACCCAATCTGTTATTCCTCTTTCTAGGTCTATATATCGTTTTAATGCATTTGAGCAAGCACCATCAATCGCCTCTCATAATCCGTAAATGAAAATATAAAAAAAAAACTCTTTGTACCACTGTTCTTCTTGCTCCTTCGTTTACACTTTCTTTAAATTATTTTTATATTGTTCTTAGTTTTTAGTATCTTAAGGTTCTCTTTTTTATTTGTATATTAATTTCAACTAATTTTAACTTTCTGACTGACGTCAATCCTTTGTTTACAAAATGTACCAAAAATCGCATGTATTTATGTTTATTGTTGTTTTATATCTATCAGTTTTAACGTACAGAAAGCTTTATAGAACATATTGCACCCCCTACACATATGCACATCTTCCTTTACCATTCTTAGTAAATGTATCTCATCTCTTATTATTTACTCCATCTCAGAGTTTAATACACGCCCTTCGTATTGGCTCTTTGCCTCAGGAATCCTTAAGACTCCTATATAGATTTATGGCATCTGTTCTTTCTGTCCCCTGTGGTCCAGTGAAAGAAATCAAGGTATAATTTTCCTCTTCCTTATAATACCCAAAATCCAGTTACTCTTTATACATATTACACTGCCACGATAGTGGCAGTGTAGTTATGGTTAAGTTTCTGTTTCCATAGGAAGAGCACTTTTTGGGCGGCTTATAACTTCGCTCCCCCTGGACGAATCCTCACCAAACTTTGCAAAAAAAGTATATGGCCCACTCTGAATTTTTTTGCAAAGTTCGGTGAGGATTCGGGCAGGGGGGGGAGTTATAGGGGGGGTCCCAATATTTCTGTTTTCCCCATAGACTGAATGGGAAAAATGTTTTGCTCGCGCCTACAGCCCAAACCGCTGGACGGATTTTCACCAAATTTGGACCCGGAGCAGCGGCTTGGTCCCGAAAGCGTGCTTTTGCAAATTTGGTGAAAATCCGTCCAGTAGTTTATTTTTAAAATGACCAAAAAGGGAAAATTTTATGGGAGCCGACTCGTCTGGTATGGCTGCCTGAGCGCTCCCGTCTGGCCCAATGCGCCTCTTCACAAAACTCCCAGTTCCAGCCTCCGTTTTTTCCTGGAATTGAATCCTCCGGTGGAGGAACCCCCCAGGCACCCACCGATCGAGTGGGTCCCTGATAAGCACCGAAACAGCCGAGGATGACCTTCCTACAGTCCCGGGACCCACTCGGCGGTAAAATGGCCGCCACAACAGCGAGAGCCAGAGCCTACCCAGGAGGGGGCGGAACAAACATTGAAGCCTTGCCGATCAGCTCCTGTCTATGGTGAGCCGCTGCCCGCTTGCTCGTCGCCTGCCGTGGTGCCACCGTGCCAGTGGAACTCGACTGGATCAACCCCCTGCACCTACCTGCTCCCGCTCACCCTTTGGCTTGGACGAAAAGTTTGGACAGCTCCTTCCCCAGGGGCCCGATAACAATCTGCGCCGGCCGGCCTCCACACATCCAGCTGCTCCCCTCGCCGCCGGAGCTGTCCCACTGCGGCGCCTCCCGCCTGGACCTGATCCACAGCTCCAGCTCCCCCGAGCCTGGCGCCTACTCGGAGCCCATCGCAGGACCACAGCAACGGAGCCCCCGTGCCCAGAACCGGCCTCCATACTTCCAGCTTTTCCCCTCAATTCCGGAGCTTGAACGCACGCCAAGGGGGGCTTGATCTCCTGGTCCTCCCCGCCAATCCCACCGAGGACCGGACCCGACTCCCCTAACTCGCCGCGGTGCCTCCGGCCGGGCCTAGACCCGCTCCCCTGCGGCTCCGGCACCTCCAAGTCCCTGAAATCCCCCGCCAAGACCCGCGCATCACAACGCCGCAGCAACGGGGCCCACCCCCCCTATCTAACCTCCAGATCTACGGCAACCGCACAGCTTCCCTGCGCCAGGAGGTGAGGAGTCGGGGGGAGTGTGGGAAAATAATCCGATTGCACCGGAGGGAGGCAGAGGGAAGTGCCCGGATCCGCTGGCTCTCCATTTGCCGCGCCCCTGCATCACCGGGACTCCCCCGATCCCACCTCCTCAAACTTGGAGCCCGACCTCGTAATCGCCAGAAAAACACTGAGCCTCAGCTCTGAGCCCCCGTGCCCGGAACCAAACTCCATACATCCAGCTTTCCCCTCGACTCCGGAGCTCGAGCGTACGTCAGGGGGGAGTAATCTCCTGATCCTCCCCGTCAATTTCATCGAGGCCCCGACTCTCCTAACTCGCCGCGGCGCCTCCTGCCGGGCCTAGACCATACCCCTGCGGCTCCAGCGCCTCCAAGGCCCTGAAATTCCCCGCCAGGACCCGCACATCGCAGCACCACAGCATCGGGGCCCTGCCCCCCCATCTAACCCCCGGAACACTCCGGGGACCACATCTACTGCAACCGCACAGCTTCCCTGCGCCAGGAGGTGAGGAGTCAGGGGGAGTCTGGGAAAATATTCCGAGTGCACCGGGGGGTGGCGGAAGGAGGTGCCCGGAGCCGCTGGCTCTCCATTTATCGCGCCCCTGCATCTCCGGAACTCCTCCGATCCCATCGCCTCAAACTTGGAGTTCCACCCCCGAAATCGCCAGGAAAACACTGAACCTCAGCACCTCACTATCTTAGAGGCAACATCACGCCCCGCAAGCCCCCGCGACAATGTCTAAAAGCGGGAAGGCGCCTAAACAAGCGGACATTATTACCCTCATGACGTCAGCCACCACCGAAAAAGCTAAGAAAGTTGATCCACCGGAAGACACCATGAAAAATAACACTCCACCAACCGCAGAAAGAGACCCCACCTCGCCTCAAGCTGCTACCAAAGCGGACCTACAGGACCTATTGGCAGCCCTAACCAGGGAAATCCAAAAAAGTTCCGAGGAAATCACCAAGAAAATAAATACACTGGACAAAAGAATGGGGGAAGTGGAACATCGGACCGCCGAAATCGAAGCCGAAGTCTGTGACCAAAGATTTGAAGATGAACATAACAAGGACCGGATAGCTGCCCTTGAAGCAAGATGTAACATCCTGGAGACAAAACAGGAGGATAGTGAAAATCGATCAAGGAGGAATAACATCAGAGTCCGAGGCATTCCAACCACTATTCCAGATCCAGACCTGAGAGCTTACATATCAGATCTCTTCCGATTCATTATCACCCTCCCAGATACTTCCCCCCTAGAACTGGACCGGGTGCACAGAACTACTCCAAGGAAAACTTCCACTCTTCCCCCGGATGTCTTGGCTAGAATTCACTTCTTCCAGGTAAAAGAGGACATCATGCGTGAAGCAAGGCAAATGAGACAGATCACCTTCAGAGGATCTACGATACACCTGTACCAAGACCTGGCGAACGCAACACTCCTAAAGCGGAAAACATTGCGACCCCTGACAACCTGGCTACAAGAGAAGAAAATCATATATCATTGGGGCTTTCCCACTTCAGTGAAATTCAAATGGGACGGAACGCAGAGACAAATACAATCACTAAGAGAGGCTGAGAAACTAATGGGCATAAGCGGAGACGACCCCGGCACAGCGTCAGAAGAACCAGCTAACCCCCCCCGAGACAACTCCCCAGGAGGGTCATGGTCAAAATCCAACAGACGGCGCAGACTCAGAGGCCCTCCGAAAAAAGATGGCGACAGGGGCTGAGTACACAGCGGCAGCCCCCCCAACTCAAAGCTATGACGGCCTTTTGAGCCGGGGTCTCCCAAAAACCAACTACAGCTTTGAGATCCTCTGATAGCATCACAAACAACTCAGGTGCTCACACACAGAGGTAGTTCCTTCGACGAGCTTGCACCCGGTTCACCTCGACGGCCCGGTTGGCCACAACGAGCGCATTGGTGCCACAAGTTCCCCAGTGGCAATAGGTAGAAGTTTCACCTACCAGTTCAACGGTGGGAAAGAAATAAAAGATAAGAGAAAAGTTAGGAAATTTACAAGAATGCTTCATGCAACACGGCTACACCCCGTCCTCAAAGCCATTCAAAGACCCCGCAACACAACATGCAACAACATACGAAATCAAGCCCACAACTCACTCCAATCAACAGGTCGCACGCAAATCCCTCAGAGCAGCCCAGGGATGATCCCCACGATGCTTCCTCGACGACCCGCTGCCAATCATGTCTAACATAAATGAATTAAGATTCCTCTCCTGGAATATTCAAGGGATGAACTCCCCAAGAAAACGCAGATCGGTGGAACACCGCCTGGAACAACTGGCCGGAGACGTGGTCCTATTACAGGAAACACACCTACTCGCAGAGGATGAGCGCCGCATAAAATTCAAGAGATACAAACAATCCTTCTTCGCCACTTCTGGCTCAAAGAAAAGGGGCGTTGCAATCCTGCTTAGCGACAAAATTCCCCTCCTCAACATCACAATAAAAAGAGACCCAGAAGGCCGTTACCTACTCCTCAAAGGCATCTTCGAAGAACTTCCCATCACGTTAGCATCAATCTACGCCCCCAACTCCGCCCAAAGCAAGTTCCTAAACGACATGTTACCAACAATCCTATCCTTCCGTGAAGGCCACCTATTCATCGGCGGTGATTTCAATACTATACCCAACCCAGAGCTAGACAAATCCCTTCCCGCCACAAACAACGATTACACCCAGGCCCTCGCCTTACTCAAACTGTTCAGAGAAACGGAGACAGTGGATGCATGGAGAATACAAAACGACACTATAAGAGACTATACACATTTCTCCAACGTCCACAAGGGATACTCAAGAATAGACCTAATTTTAATCCCTGGCATCCTTGTACCCTGCGTCGCCAACACAGATATCCACACACGCATGATCTCGGACCACTCCCCGATATCTGTAAACATAACCATCTCAGGCCAGAAAACTCCCCCACAAAGGTACTGGAAACTGAATGACTCACTCCTCCTTGACATGAGTATAAGGGCCGAAGTCGAGGACTCATTGATAAAATTCTTTGAAGAAAACACTACACAAACATCCCCCATCAGCATAATTTGGGATGCAATGAAGGCGGTAATCAGGGGCGTATTAATAGGGGCCGGAGCGGAACAGCGAAGAACCTCAAACTTAGCCTCCTCCAAATTAGAAAAGGAAGTAGCCCTCCATGAATCACAGCTAAAAAAACAATATTCAAGAAAAACCGAACGAGCCCTAAGGAAGGCAAAAACAGCCTTGGAAATGCACTGCGCTGATCGTACAGCCAAATCCCTAGCATACACAAAACAATTTTATTACGCCAAAGGAAACAAAGCTAACAGAATATTAGTACAGAAGCTAAGAGCGCTTCGGAATCGGAACAACATACTCAAACTACGTGGGGAAAATGGAAAACTACTCTTCTCCCAATCGGAGAAAATAAGAGAACTATTGAGATACCATACCTCCATAATGTCCAGCGTTCCGCTAGATCTAAAAGACGTTCCAGGATTCATGACCGCTCTACCCCCCCGCAACTCTGCCCTCCTGGAGCACTTGGAGGCCCCTATCGGAATGGAAGAAATTATCGAAGCCATAAAATCTCTCAAAACCTCCGCACCAGGCCCAGACGGCCTAACCGCAACCTTTTACAAAAAATTCTCCAGAATCCTAGCCCCACATCTTACCTCCTTATTCAATTCCTTCCTATCTACGAAAACCGTCACTAAATCCATGGCCGAATCAATTACGATCCTGCTGCAAAAACCCGGAAAAGACCCCGAATTGCCAGACTCCTACCGGCCCATCTCGCTACTTAACAATGACGGGAAGATCTTCGCCAAAGTATTAGCCAGAAGACTGGGCCCAACCCTCCCAATCCTAATCGACTGCGACCAAACAGGATTCATCCCTGGCAGAGGGACCCACGACAACATTCGGCGAGTCCTAGATCTAATTGAAGGGGCTCACAAATCCAAAACAAAAATGGCCGTAATCTCACTAGATGCCCACAAAGCCTTTGACCAAATGGACTGGGGATACATGCACGCAGTCCTCCAACGCCTTGGCTTCGGCCCTAACTTCATAACATGGGTCATGTCCAACTATCAAATCCCCACCACACAACTCCAAGTTAACGGCTCGAGATCTGACCACATCCATATCACCAGAGGCACCAGACAGGGCTGCCCGCTCTCGCCCCTAGTCTTCGCCCTATCCATGGAGCCCTTCGCTGCCAGAGTCAGACGAAGCGAAACCATAAAAGGCATTCAGGTGGGAAACCGTGAGTACAAAATTGCACTCTACGCTGATGACGTGATGCTTACGATGACGGACCTACCAACCTCCCTGGGAACCCTATGGAAAGAAATTAAGACATTCGGCACCATGTCAGGATTTAAAGTCAACCTAACAAAATCTTCAGCACTCCCCATCAATCTATCTCACCTAGACGAGACCGAGCTTGCCCCCCTCTCACCAATTCCCTGGGCCAAAGACACATTAGAATACCTCGGAGTGCAGATCACTGGAAACCCAGCACGCCTATACTCCAAAAACATCCCACAATTACTCAGAACACTGCACAATGATCTCAAAAGATGGAAACAACAAGAAATCTCATGGTTCGGTCGAATCTCAGCCGTGAAAATGAACCTAATACCCAGATGGTTATACCAATGCGCCTCCCTACCACTCCAAATCCCACCCCCGGCCATAAGAGCACTACAGAAGAAACTAATGGAATTTGTCTGGGGTGGGAAAAGGCCCAGAATCAATAAACGAATCATGACTAAAAGCAAACCCCTAGGTGGAATGGGAGTCCCTGACCTGGAAAGATACTCACTGGCGGCTCAATTATCCCATGCCTTCGCCTGGGTGCAAGAAGCAGACCCACCAGTATGGCGCCAAATCGAAGAATCCTGGTGCCCAGTCCCACTGCAGGATCTCCCTCATCTGCCAACACTTAAACCTCAACCCAACTCAGGACCACTGTCGGCCACGACCACGACAACCCTAAGCTGGAAAACCGCAGCGCGGAAATGGGGACTCCGCAGCTACCTGGGACCCATGTCTCCCATTTGGAACAACCCAGACTTCTCCCCTGGTAACCCACCTCGAGACTTCCACGCATGGATAGCAGGGGGCCTGGCAAAAACCAGCGACTTCATGGAAGAGGGATCCCCCATCACCTTCGAGAGGTGTAAAGCGAAATTCGGGGTGGGAGAACGAGAAAGATTCCGTTACTCGCAAATCAAGCACTGGCTATCCCACAGAGGAACTCGGGACAAATGCTCGAGAGAGCCCACAGCCCTGGAACTCACGCTAACATCCCCGACCAACAAAGGGAGAATCTCCACCATATACCGACTCCTCGACAGATCGGACCCAGAAAAGAAAGAAAGATATATGACGGAGTGGGAAAAGGATATTGGCCGGGAAATATCAGTAGAAAGTTGGGAGCAAATTTGGACCAGACTACATAAAAGCTCGCAATGCGTCACGAACAAAGAAGGAGGCTATAAGATGTGCTTCAGATACTACATCACCCCCACACAAATCAATAAAGCCAACCCGGAGTTTCCCGCTACATGCTGGCGAGGCTGCCAATCCCCCGGCTCCCTCTACCACTTAGTATGGACATGCCCAAAGGCAGAAATATATTGGAAAGAGGTGCTGAAACACATAAAGGAAATAACCGGCCTCTCAATCCCATGGGACCCAGGCATCGTCCTCCTGGGCGAAACCGGCAACGGAGCATTCCCAATCACAGGCCATATTGCCCGCCTCTGCAATCACCTACTACTGGCCGCGAAGATCGCAATGGCTCGCTTATGGAAAGATAAAGGAGGCCCCTCAATTGCCCTATGGTGGGCCAAATGCTGGGAGATTGCGGTATCGGAGAAAATCACGGCAATACGCTCCGACTCATTAAATAGAACCCTAAACATATGGGACCCGTTCCTGGTCTATGCGACCAAATACCCAACCCTCACCAGGAGGCCACCACTCACCAGATGGCTCCAATGCAGCCCTCTCTACTGATCCCCGTCCAGTCCCTGAACAGTCCAGAAATCAGAGGAAGAAGCAACCAGATCTCACCCGCCCAACCTCCACATCCAGGACCCTCCCTCTCTCTCCTCCACCATATGACTCGAAACAGACTGCAAGAGCCCTAATTAACGCTCATTCTGACCTGTAATGCGTTGTTGCATATAATGTACTATCTTGTAAAAATCAATAAAATGTTGTTGAAAAAAAAAAAAAAAATGACCAAAAAGTAGGGCAAAAAAAATTTGTGATATCTGTGTTCGGTCCGCGGACGGACTTCCCTGTTCGCTCCGCGGACAGGACGGTGATTGGGCCAGCAGCTTGCGTGATGTCCGCGGACATCTGACGTGCTCTCTCATTGGATGCGGTGAAAGCGTGCAGTGCGTCTGGCTTCAGAGACGCCCGCCATCTTTCTTTCCCGCATGAGAGGCTTTGTCAGGTCAGTAGGAGCGTGTCTGTCTCCTGTTCCTCCCACCCCGCTCATGCCCCGTGTCTGCCCCACCCCCCGCTCATGCCCTGTGTGTCCTTTCTGTCCCCCCACCCCCGCTCATGCCCTGTGTGTCCTTCCTGTCCCCCCCACCCCGCTCATGCTCCGTGTGTCCCCTGTTCCTCCAGCCCCCCGCTCACGCCCTCGCACACGGTGGCCAGCGGAGGGCCGAGGAGCGGGATCTGCCGCACAAACTCATGTCCGTGCGGCATGGCCGTATTTTTGTTTGTCACCCCCACCCCCGCTCATGCCCCGTGTGTTTCTCTCCCTCCACCCCACCCCCGCTCATGGCCCATGTGTGTCTCTCCCTCCCCCCTCCCCCGCTCATGCCCCGTGTGTGTCTCTCCCTCCCCCCACCCCCGCTCATGCCCCGTGTGTGTCTCTCCCCCCCCGCTCATGCCCTGTGTGTCTCTCTCCCTCCCGCCCACCCCCCGCTCATGCTCCGTGTGTCTCTAGCCCTCCCACCCACCCCCCGCTCATGCCCCGTGTGTCTCTAGCCCTCCCACCCACCCCCCGCTCATGCCCCGTGTGTTTCTCTTCCACCCCCACCCCCGCTCATGCCCCGTGTGTTTCTCTCCCTCTCCCATCCCCGCTCATGCCCCGTGTGTCTCTCCCCCACCACCCCCACTCATGCCCCGTGTGTGTCTCCCCCTCCCACCCACCCCCCACTCATGCCTCGTGTGTCTCTAGCCCTCCCACCCACCCCCCCGCTCATGCCCCGTGTGTCTCTATCCCTCCTACCCACCCCACGCTCATGCCCCGTGTGTCTCTCCCCTCCCACCCACCCCCCGCTCATGCCCCAGGTGTCTCTATACCTCCCACCCACCCCCCGCTCATGCCCCGTGTGTCTCTATCCCTCCCACCCACCCCCGCTCATGCCCCGTGTGTCTTTAGCCCTCCCACCCACCCCCGCTCATGCCCCGTGTGTCTCTATCCCTCCCACCCACCCCCCGCTCATGTCCCCGTGTGTCTCTATCCCTCACGCCCACCCCCCGCTCATGTCCCCGTGTGTCTCTATCCCTCACGCCCACCCCCCGCTCATGCCCCGTGTGTCTCTATCCCTCCCACCCACCCCCGCTCATGCCCCGTGTGTCTCTATCCCTCCCACCCCCCGCTCATGCCCCGTGTGTCTCTAACCCTCCCACCCACCCCCCGCTCATGCCCCGTGTGTCTCTATCCCTCCCACTCCCCCCGCTCATGACCCGTGTGTCTATCCCCTCCTGCCCACCCCCCGCTCATGCCCTGTGTGTCTCTCCCCTCCCCCCCACCCCCTGCTCATGCCCCGTGTGTCTCTCCCCCTCCCCTCCACCCCCTGCTCATGCCCCGTGTGTCTCTCCCCCTCCCCTCCACCCCCTGCTCATGCCCCGTGTGTCTCTCACCCTCCCCCCCCACCCCCCGCTCATGCCCCGTGTGTCTCTATCCCTTCCCGCCCACCCCCCGCTCATGCCCCGTGTGTCTCTCTGCTGTTGCCCCCCACCCCCCGCTCATGGCCCGTGTCTCCCTGCTGTTGCCCCCCACCCCCTGCTCATGCCCCGTGTCTCTCTCTCCTGTTACCCTCCACCCCCCTCTCATGCCCCGTGTCGCTCTCCTGTTACCCCCCACCCCCCTCTCATCCCCTGTGTCTCTCTCCTGTTACCCCCACCACCTCTCATGCCCCGTGTCTCTCTCCTGTTGCCCCCCACCCCCTCTCATGCCCTGTGTCTCTCTCCTGTTACCCCCACCCCCCTCTCATGCCCTGTGTCTCTCTCCTGTTACCCCCCACCCCCCTCTCATGCCCCGTGTCTCTCTCCTGTTGCCCCCCACCCCCCAGTCATGCCCCGTGTCTCTCTGCTGTTGCCCCCCACCCCCCGGTCATGCCCTGTGTCTCTCTCCTGTTACCCCCCACCCCCCTCTCATGACCCGTGTCTCCCTCGTGTTCCCCCCCACCCCCCGCTCATGCCCCGTGTCTCCCTGCTGTTGCCCCCCGCTCATGCCCCGTGTCTCTCTCATGTTACCCCCCACCCCCCGCTCATGCCCCGTGTCTCTCTCCTGTTGCCCCCTACCCCCGGTCATGCCCCGTGTCTCCCTCCTGTTGCCCCCACCCCCCGCTCATGCCCCGTGTCTCTCTTCTGTTACCCCCCCACCTCCTGCTCATGCCCCGTGTCTCCCTCGTTTCCCCCCCACCCCCCGCTCATGCCCCGTGTCTCCCTGCAGTTGCCCCCCACCCCCCGCTCATGCCCCGTGTTTTCCCTGTTCCCCCCACCCCACGCTCATGCCCCATGTCTCCCCTGTTCCCCCCACACCCCCCGCTCATGCCCCGTGTCTCCCTGCTGTTGCCCCCCACCCACCTCTCATGCCCCGTGTCTCTCTCCTGTTACCCCGCACCCCCCTCTCATGCCCCGTGTCTCTCTCCTGTTCCCCCCACCCCCTGGTCATGCCCCATGTCTCCCTGCTGTTGCCCCCCACCCCCGCTCATGCCCCGTGTCTCTCTCCCGTTACCCCCCACCCCCGGCTCATGCCCCGTGTCGCTCTCCTGTTGCCCCCCAACCCCCCGGTCATGTCCCGTGTCTCCCGTCTGTTGCCCCCCACCTCCCGGTCATGTCCCGTGTCTCCCTGCTGTTGCCCTCCCACCCCCCTCTCATGCCCCGTGTCTCTCTCCTGTTACCCCCAACCCCCTCTCATGCCCCGTGTCTCCCTGCGTTTGCCCCCCACCTCCCGCTCATGCCCCGTGTCTCCCTGCTGTTGCCCCCCACACCCTGCTCATGCCCCGTGTCTCCCCTGTTCCACCCACCCCCCGCTCATGCCGTGTCTCCCTCCTTTTCTCCCCCACCTCCCGCTCATGCCCCGTGTTTTCCCTGTTCCCCCACCCCACGATCATGCCCCGTGTCTCCCCTGTTCCCCCCACACCCCCCGCTCATGCCCCGTGTCTCCCTGCTGTTGCCCCCCACCCCCCTCTCATGCCCCGTGTCTCCCTCCTGTTGCCCCCCACCCCCGCTCATGCCCCGTGTCTCTCTCCTGTTACCCCCCACCCCCCTCTCATGCCCCGTGTCTCTCTCCTGTTGCCCTCCACCCCCGGTCATGCCCTGTGTCTCCCTGCTGTTGCCCCCCACCCCCCACTCATGCCCGTGTCTCTCTCCTGTTACCCCCCACCCCCCGGTCATGCCATGTGTCTCCCTGCTGTTACCCCCAACCCCGGCTCATGCCCCATGTATCCCTGCTGTTGCCCCCGCTCATGCCCCGTGTCTGTCTCCTGTTACCCCCCCCCCAACCCCCTCTCATACCCCGTTGTCTCTCTCCTGTTACCCCCACCCCCTCTCATGCCCCGTGTCTCCCTGCTGTTGCCCCCACCCCCCGCTCATGCCCCGTGTCTCTCCCCTGTTACCCCCACCCCCGCTCATGCCCCGTGTCTCCCTGCTGTTGCCCCCCAAACCCCTCTCATGCCTCGTGTCTCTCTCCTGTTACCCCCCACCCCCCTCTCATGCCCCTTGTCTCGCTCCTGTCCCCCCACCCCCGGTCATGCCCCGTGTCTCCCTGCTGTTGCCCCCCGCTCATGCCCCCTTGTCTCTCTCCTGTTACCCCCCACCCCCCGCTCATGCCCTGTGTCTCCCTGCTGTTGGCCCCCACCCCCCGCTCATGCCCCGTGTCTCTCTCCTGTTACCCCCACCCCCCTCTCATGCCCCGTGTCTCTCTCCTGTTGTCCCCCACCCCCCGGTCATGCCTCATGTCTCCCTGCTGTTGCCCCCCACTCATGCCCCATGTCTCTCTCCTATTACCCCCCACCCCCCCGGTCATGCCCCATGTCTCCCTGCTGTTACCCCCACTCCCTGGTCATGCCCCGTGTCTCTCTCCTGTTCCCCCCACCCCCGCTCATGCCCTGTGTCTCTCTCCTGTTGCCCCCCACCCCCGCTCATGCCCTGTGTCTCCCTGCTGTTGCCCCTCGCTCATGCCCCATGTCTCCCTGCTGTTGCCCCCCACCCCCTCTCATGCCCCGTGTCTCTTTCCTGTTGGCCCCCACCCTCCGGTCATGCCCCGTGTCTCCCTGCTGTTGCCCCTCGCTCATGCCCCGTGTCTCTCTCCTGTTACCCCACCCCCCGGTCATGCCCTGTGTCTCCCTGGTGTTGCCCCCCGCTCATGCCCCGTGTCTCTCTCCTGTTACCCCCCCACCCCCCTGTCATGCCCCGTGTCTCTCTCCTGTTGCCCCCCACCCCCGCTCATGCCCCGTGTCTCCCTGCTGTAGCCCCCCTTCTCATGCCCCGTGTCTCCCTGCTGTTGCCCCCCACCCCCCTCTCATGCCCCGTGTCTCTCTCCTGTTACCCCCACCCCCCGGTCATGCCCCGTGTCTCCCTGCTATTGCCCCCCACCCCCCCGCTCATGCCCCATGTCTCTTTCCTGTTCTCCCCCACCCCCCGCTCATGCCCTGTTGTGTTCTCTTTATACACCCCGCCTTCCCTTTCCATGGTGGCCATCTTGGTAAAAGATTTTCCTTCCTGCACCGGGATGCCGCAGGCGTCCCGGTTTGGGAAGAAAAATCTTTTTTTTAAAACCTGGGGTTCCCACTTTGAGGACCTAAGATGCTAGTGGTCTTCATCTATTGAAAAGGATGTTATGGTGACGTTGCACTAATAAAAACCTATGAAATGCAGTAAAAAAAAGTTGTGTTAAAGGGACGTTATGGTTAAGTTGCACTAATAAAAACCTATGAAATTCAATGAAAAAACTTTGTTAAAGGGACGCTATGGTTAAGTTGCGCTACTAAAAACCTATGAAATTCAGTGAAAAAACTTTGTTAAAGGGACGTTATGGTTCCAAGTAAAACCGAAAAACCCTTGAAATTCGCCAGTTATGGTAAGCTAAGCAACCATAACTCGCGCCACCACCGTGCACTGCTAAGACTAACACCCACAACATCAAAGATGACATCACAAATGTCATTGATGACATCACTGATGACATCACATGTCTGGCTCACTCTTTTTTCTTTTGCTGACATATCTAGGCCACATGGTTTTCTTCAGTAACAGTCAGAAAATAAAAAATGTATTTTATTTGTAGACGTATCCTTCAAGTAGGTTCTTACAGTAATTCCCTTAGAGTCCAGTCACATCATATGAAACATATACATAGGGGAAGACACAAGCTTGAAAGACAGCAATCCTTTTTGTGCATAAAGATAATCAATAGACTTATCAGCACTTTCTGATAGTTCTGTTGTTTTTTTATGGCTGTACTTTCCCTGTATATGGTCATATTTGTATACATTGTACTCACACTACTTTCCTTAGGGTCCAATCACATCAAGTGATACATATACATAGGGTAAATAGCAGCTTTGAAACAGCAATCATTTATTTGCATGAAAATAATCAGTTAGGTTATGAATTGTTTCTGCTACTACTTGTGCTTTTTTGCTAACTTCACTTTCCCTGTATATACCCATATTGGTATGTGTTCTTGTCTCTTTGTGTTTTTGTCTATAGTAATGCAATTATGTAATACATGGGTTTTATTAGCTACTTCACAGTACACAAAAATCTACTAAGAAAACAATTATCATTTCATTATTCAACATATTAACATTACGAATATTATACCTTCATCTTGTACGCTGCACACAATGCTATGTTTCTGCATGAGTAGCTTAGTATACTAGATAGAACCCCATAATAGAATGGTATTTATATCAATGCATCGTTCAATGCACTAATTAGGGTATGATATTTATTGCAATGATCCTTGACACTTTTTTCGGAACATTATAATAAGAATCCCTTGTACACATATTTCATGAAAAGTACATACACATGTGATGTCATCAGTGATGTCATCAATGACATTTGTGATGTCATCTTTGATGTTGTGGGTGTTAGTCTAAGCAGTGCACGGTGGTGGCGCGAGTTATGGTTGCTTAGCTTACCATGACTGGCGAATTTCAAGGGTTTTTCGGTTTTACTTGGAACCATAACGTCCCTTTAACAAAGTTTTTTCAATGAATATATATATAGACACACACACACACTCACAACATATCCCAATACAACCCCCCTTATCTTTTACCACATTAGATGGTCTACTTACATCCGCTATTCAGTTTGAGTCCCGCGGCATAGACTCTCCAACAATTTACCAGTTTGTTTTCAGTCCGTGGGGTGCCTGCGGGGACCAAACAGGAATTTCATCAAAGGGGGACCTGCCAACCAAATCTTGAACACGTGTTCTTTTATGCTCCGCTTTCCACAGGAAACTCCATGATTGTCTAGCTAATGGTAGGAGCGAATCTATGTGATTTGACCTAATAGAAAACAGAGAAAAATATATTGAATGTTTTCTTTTTTCTATTTGGGCCCCCCAATCCCCCACAATTCCTATGCATTTAACCCCATACCGACCCCTTTTAGCCCATTACACCACCCCCTATATATATTTTTAAACATTTTAGATGTTTCATTTCTATGTTTTCTATTCTCTGTTATTGCATTTTCTATAATTGTTTTCACTATTATCACTGGATACCGGTAGGAGCAGGCGATCATCCGGGGTCTGGATCTGGGCCTAGATCTAGGTTGTTAGACCAGAACCATCTACACAGCTACCAAATGTGCTCTAGCACTTTGAAGCGTCCTCTATACACTATACATCCTCTATACACTAGATGGAATTACCAGTAAACATCTTAGACCATATAACCGGACAGACCCAAGAAGATGGTAAAATACTGCTTTAATCTCAATGAAAGCAGGGTGATGTACAGCAATCAAAATAAATGCATGCATATTCACACCTTATCTTATTTGTACAGAGTTTATATACTTTTTCATACGTCATGTATGATGTCATCCTACGTGGCATTTGCAAAACCTGTTAACGGGAGGGATTGGATTAGGGGAACACATCTACTTATAGAATCATATCAGTGTTAATATTTCATTGGCTGCCCCTCAACTGTAGGACATGCCCTGAGCTAATTCTGCATATGTAGTATAATGATTATGGAAGTGGGCTGATAAATGCAACTGTGTATGTAAAAGAGCATGGCAGGCTTTATGATTGGTTGGTAACCCCATCCAACCTTGGATTTTTGGTTTGTTTAGCTGCATCTGAGTGAAAACAAACCTAGGTGCTAGAGATGTGTCAATTCATTCCTTTCTTTCCCAATTAGTCCATCATATGTCATCGACCTGATCGTTAGCCAAGGCCTTCTGTTTGTAGTTGAACTCGTAGTCTGCTCACTGTTCTGTAACATTTGAGGGAGTATGAGCAGACCATTATATCCATCTGGGTTTTTAAGTACAAGCCCTTGTTTTTGACTTCTGTGGCACGTGTCAGGAGACCACCATTTTGTCCATTTCAGTCTCTTATTTAGGACTATTTGATTTTATTAAACAAGGTGCCATTACCCTTTCTGGCCTTTAGAGACTTGCTCCCTCCACCTCACATAGGCTTTATGCCCTCGTGAATGTTCTAAACTTGACACTTGTGGATGTCCTTGTCCCTCTTATTCTTAGCAGAAATATGTCTTATGCACACCGTCCAGTCATTCGACTCCCTTTGTGCCTTGCACCCATCTCTCGAAATTGCCTCCTTGATCCCAGGCAAAGGTTCTCCCTTATTCTGCACACGAAAACAGCTTCTTCATGAATTCTTCAGTTTGCAATCCTAGGCTCGCCTTTTGAGGTAACAGGGTTGATTCTTAACACAGGCCATCGTCCATTTTCTTCCAATGGCCATCCTAAACGTTGAGTATATACATCTTTTTTAGCAAGCTTCTATTTACCTTTTCTACCTTGCATTACAGCATATTTACAGTTATTGGTCAGCATGTTACTTCATCTTATATTCACGGTTATTTCGTCTTTAGGCACATGTTTCTCTTAGTGCTTCAGTTGCACTGTCAGCTTTAAGTATTTTCATATCGTTTCGGCATAGGTTCACACATTTTGTTTATGACAACATTCTGTCATCATCAAACTTTACTTAGAGCTCATCCATATTACTCATAACCGCATTCTGGCATCTTGGTAGTGGGCATCCTTCCTTGTAGCATCCTTGTTCTGCCTCTACATGAGGGTATATTCTGAATGGCTGCCTGAGTGCATATATCGTCTCTCATACACTCAACGCAGTATAGGAATGATGCATGGATTCATGCATGGGTTCCCAATTGTATCTCTTTATCTGCTACACCAATAGAATGGTGGTAATGGGGTGGGGACCAGAGGCGAGGCATCCACCTGCTCCTCTACACAAAGTTGTACTCAGTCGTGGACAACATGGGCAGTACTCCTATGGGACAAGGCGTTTTTATACGTGCACTCCTGAGGTGTACATAAGATACATTAGCAGTGTGGATGTGTGCAGGGGAGAGGTAAACAACCCTGGCACTGGGCTGTATATTCTCTAGAAGAAAGGAACCGGTGCCCACAAGCTCTGGAACACTCGCGTCCACTGCACGCCAAGTATATTTGTATGAACAAACAGTCTTTATGAATAGTAAGTCATATTCAATTTAAGAAAAATAATTCAATACTCAAGATTTGATACCAAAAAACATGATGCACCAACACACCAAATCCAACCACTGCGATGCTCTGAGAAATGCTGTTCCTTTCTCAAGAAGTAAAAGGCTGCCTTCCTGTCCCTCATCTTCATCAATAAATATTGCCACCACACAGGCTACTCCAGTGGGGCACAATATCCATCCAGCTACCTTGCAAGCTATAAAAGAGACTGTTGATCCATATCTTTGGAAAACAACTGTACTCTGTATATGCTGCAACACTGCACTCTGCAGGGAGGGAGCAGTTTCGAAGTGCTTTTGAGGCTGCAATCAAGGAGCATAAGAAACACTGCCCACTTACTTAGATTTAATGCATGCCCATGATCTCCCCCTGTTCACCTGCCCCTCCACAGCTGTGTTTGCTGCCCCTTCCCTTACTCCCCTCCCCATCTTACGTTCTGGCCTCTCGTGCAAAAAATTAAAAATAAAATAAAAATTCAAATAAAAAACACCCAAAAAAGGTTCCTTTAGGAACCACATTTCACAGTTAAAAAATATAAGCCAAAAAATATAAGCTTATAGACTCCATCTACTTTACATTTTTCAGTAAAGTAGTTAGACTCAATAAGGTTCTCCAACATTCCCATTAGCATGTTCTACTATGCTATTGGAAATAATGAACAATAGTATGCTAGAGAAAAAGAACAAAACACAGAAACAATTTTCTGTCCCAAATACATTTCTCTAGCATACAATAAGGATGATAATCCATTGCCCTTTATGACTAACCATGGTCCCTGCAGCCCCCTCTCTAAGCCATGCTTTAGTAAAAAAACCAGATTGCACGTGCACACCATCGTACAAGACAGCCCTTCTACCCTTTTTACTGTTATGTTTGTGCCACTGCCTCATTGCCTGCTTTGAAACAGTCACATATATATCCACCAATTAGTTAAACAATAACTCTACAGATACCCATATCAGCATATTAAAGTTCCACACACCAGCTGCCACTGACAAATGTTGTACAAATCTTTTCCATATGCATTTCCCATGCTTATCCAAGAGAATTGTACACACTGCTGCTATAAATGCACATATGCATTGCACAGTAAAAGAAGTGCATGAATGGAAAGAGTAATAGTATTGACCAAGTGCTCATAGAAGCCCAGAAGGAATGTACCAAGACCTGGCAAAGTGTGAGGCCATAAACTACCTGGTGGGGCAAAGGCGTCCCAAGGGTGTGGTACACACCCGCAAGGCGATACACCCACAAAGGGAGTGCAGAAAGGTGCAGGGGTGTACTGCTGTCGACTAGATATAGGGCCTGGAACCTGTGAGGTTTATGAAGGACCAAGCCACCAGTGTCAGTGGTACGAGTTAACAAGGAAGGGAATAAGTCAAGCAGGAACACAAATGCACCATTTTGAGAAGTTTCCGGAACATAAGGAAGTCCAGATCAAGTATAAAATGAGCAGGAAAGCTGTTCTAAAGAGAGGCATCGGCTAAAGACAGACATGCCGTCCACTCTCTTTTTTCAAAAAGCTTTTAACAAGCAGAGTATTGGAGTTACAGCAGCAGAGCGCTGTAGCAGTGCAGTATTTAGGGAAACAAAGTTGGACATCTTATAGTCCTTGCAATTAGCAGGACCCAATGTACACATTTTCGGTCTGCAGCGATACCATCCCTGGGCTTCAGGCCAAGGATAAGTCTTGCAGCCCTATTCTAGATTAGCCAAAGGGGTGGTTATAGAAGGGGCTGTTGCAATAGTCCAGCCTACACAGTACCAGGCCTATGCAGACATTGAGCTTCTAGGGGAAGGTAAGGAATAGTACAATGCCTGTAGGAGGTCAAGCTCAAACCACAGGCTTTCTTTACAAGCTCCATAATGTGAGGAGTAAAAGAGAGAAAAGATTTAAACATAACCCCAAGGTTTTTGGCCTTAAAGAATGGTAAGAGCAGATGGCCCAAAGACAGCAGCCATAGGGTAGCAGAAACACAGGGTACAGGTGTCATAATAAGAAAGATGTCTATCTTACTGCCATTGAAACAGATATAAGCCACATACAATGCCTCAATGGCGGTCAGACAATCACGGATAAAAAACAAATGAGTTCAGGGAAGTATTAGGAAAGCTGTGTTTCATGAACATAACACTGGAAATGAGAAAAGAAGAAAGACATCAGGGGAGCGAAAGGGAGGAAATAGATATGTAATCACCACAATGATAGGATAAAACCCAGGGCTACTCTGCATTTGCACAGTGAGGTAGTGGAGTAGACACAGCCCAGTTGCAGTTGGGAAGGGCAGTTAGTGAGAAAAACATATCAGCCAGTCCAGTGCCCGGTGCATAATGCTAAAGTTATCATGTAACCATTTACAATGGTTCACCTTGTGAAAGGTGGACGAGACATCAAGGAGCACTATCCACAGTAAAATCATAAATACTATATACACATTAATTATATCATTCCACCATATTACACATACTGTATACTCCCCCTGCACTAGCTATAATTACTACACATATATTACTATACTATATCTTGCCAGTGGCCATATTTTTGGGGGCGTGGCTTATGGCCATGCACCGAAGAATCTGGCCACAACAGCCACAACAGACAAACAATACACCTTCAAATAACAAAATTCAACCAGAACCCCCTTTGGCCAAGGACAGTGATTTTTCATCCCTGACATCACAATAGCTGTCAAAATAAGTCATTTTTTAATAACTCTTTTTCTATAGCCACAGGTACAGAACTACTGATAACCTTGGCTATCTGTAGTCATTTTATATATGAACTACAGATAGTCACGGTTATCTGTAGTTTATTACAGCCGTGAATATCGGAAAAATGGCCGAAAACAAATAAATGTGTTCTTGCCCCCCCAGGCCCTCATCAAGTGCCCCATCATCTGTTCCAGCTCCCCCCACTCACCAGATGCCTCCTCACCTCGGGTGCCCTCTCCCTTTCACCCGAAACACACGTTGTTTCTGTGATGCAGTTTGCTTTGAGATATCAGCTATATGCAGATATAGCCAAGGTTACAGAAAAGCTTTGTGTTGCAAACTCAGCCCCTAGGCCCCCTACAACTCCCAAATTTCACTCGCCATCCCCTAGCCGCCCTGTCACCTCTAGACTGTTATCATGTGCATGTTTTTGACCTGCAAATAGCTTTTTTCCCTACTTCTCATTTTCCAACATCCTCCGCTATAGCCGCAGCTATCTCTCGCATTATGAAAAAAAAGAATTGCTTTTGTTTCATTTCTAAAAACCCCCGGTTTTGACAATTTTTACCGAGATATACCCATCTATTTTTGAGAAGGGGGCACCCCCTGTAAAATGTTTACAAAATTACTGCAGGGAATGACCCCAAACCACAGAAAGGCCTCTTTTAAACGCTTTGTGCCCAAGTTGTTTCGGACCTGGTCCAAATCCATCCAGCAGTTTGGGCTGTGCGGTTCCACCAAAATTTACCTTGTTTGTCTATGGGAAAATGACTGCAAAGTAGGCTGTAACTTGTTTTTATTTTTTAACGAATCATTATGAAACCTTGCAGTCTGGAGGGGCCTTCACATCCCTAACCAAATCAGAGAAGCTAGACATGTATAGGCCCCAAGTTACTATGTGGATTGTCTTGGACTATTAATGATCAAAGTTGTTGACATGTGCAACCTATGGAAGGCTCAGTATTGGGCCCTTCTCCCTCACTACTCAAAAATCCTCAAGCCCCAAGTGTTCATTTTCATCACCACTTCCCTAGAGATGCATGAACTCAGCCACACCCCCAGTGCCAGTTTTGCAGTTGCAACTCTGCGTAAACACCGCTCAGCCATGTTTCTAACTTCCTTACTACTGCCCAGCACTCCCACCTTTACTTCATCCTCATCCTCCTTCACCTCTCCGTTGCATTGAATATTGTTGACCAGTCATCCCTCTAACCGAGTCTCCCACACTTCGGCTTCCAAAGCCCTGCCGCTGCTTGGAACTGCTTAGCGTGTTTTTCCATTTCCATCTCGTCGAATGCTGGAACTTCTTTACCAGCCAGGGTCCCTCATGGATCTATGATTGGGCCTTTCCTAGTCACTCTCTAAACCACCACCTCCTCCATTGGATTCTCATATCATATTCGCAAACGCCACTCAAATAATTGTGCCTTCCCATCTTTTGCCACAGAGATTTCTTTCCGCATCACAAACTCCCTAGCCATCATTCCACACTGGCTGGTGCTTCACGGTCTGATGTTCAAATCCTCTAAAACGGAAGTAATCTACCACCCGGCTTCAAACACCAAAAGCCTGCTTTCCTTTACCCAGAACACCCTGACCACATCCCACATTGCTCCCCACCTGGGGGTTCTCTTTGGCAGCAATGTGATACTCCAGTAATGACTTACATCTACTCCTATTGCTGCCAGGCTTAACGCCCTCAACCAATCCTTTCTCACCTTTCCCTCTAGTCGGGTTCTAATATCCGCAATTGTCCTCAGCAGACTGGATTTCTGCTCCAGCCTTCTCATGGAACTCTTTCTTTACTCCTTTACCCAACTTGACAAGGCATCTTACTTTGCTATCCGCAACATCTTTAACCTGCCGCAAACTTCTCCCGCCTCTGCTCACCACCTGCGTGCTGAATGGCTCTCCTCGTGCAATTGCTCCCTTTTTAAATTCTTTCTTCTAGCCTTCAAATCTATTGATGACCATGAAAAGATTTGAAGGCCAACTCCTTCTTTCACTCCTGGAATCTCAAGCATCCCTCAGCCAATTTGTCCCCCGTCCCCCACCAAGCTACATATGGCTTTTATTACTTCACCCTACGCGTACTACACTACTGGACCTACCTAGCCTGTGACATCAAGTCCAGCCTCACTTTTTTGGCCTTTATAACTGCCTTAAAAAAAAAAAACACACCCTCTCACTTGAAAGCGCACTGAAGTTGTCAGCTGGGATTCCTCTCCCTAGATGATCATTCTTTCTACTTTGCATGCATACTGCATGCACTAATCCCATGCTATAAGTAAATAATCCACACCGTCAATCCTGTGCCTTCTGCCTTGTAATACGGTCTTGCCAGTCCTGTTTCCTCTTGCTTGCCCGTTGCCTCCATTCTGTGCGCGGTTAACGTAGCTGTCAAGGTGTCATACTGTGTATTATAGAAGGCAGCCTGCATTGGAACTGCCCAGCCAGCCGTTCTCGATTATGTGCGGAGCTGTTCTAGAAGCTTCTCCTCGCTGTCCGTGTAAATAAATGTTGAACATCCCATGGGTTGATACTGTGTCCGAGTCTTGCACCTTCTTGTTGCAAGGGCTCGTTTCCGGTTTATCCCCACCTCTCAACACAGCCACCTGCCTCCATCTTGGATTTCTGGGTGCCTAGAGTACTGCCATAATCTTCCTGGGCCTAACAGGCTATTTCACCCAATGGCCGCTGCGTCCTCTTCAGAATCGGCCTCGTCCTTAGGATTTCATGGAGACAGAGCGTCTCCTCGGGACCAGTACCCTGGCTCTCTGTTGGAAAGAGGATTATTGGAAAGTTTTGCGCACTACACCCTAATCCTTTAGTAACTAAGAAAGGTCCCTTTGAAGCAGCAGTTTCCAGCACAAATACTATGCTCCTACCCTCTAAGGAGCCGAACAACGGATGTTGAGGGGCCTTGCGTTTTGCAAAGGGCTTTAGGCGGCATGTCCCTTTCGGTCCTGGAACCCAGGCTGTGGAATTCTTTGCCATTGCCACCCATAAAAGCGCGTGACAAATTACGATGTCAAAAGAAACGGAAGACACGCCTATTTAAGTTATAAGCAATTCTGCTTTTGCACCCTGCTCGTGATCAGTGCCAACACACCTTGGTGCTTGCGTGGTTTACACATCTGCACACGGCATCACAACATAACCCAAGATACAAGTGTTCTTGTCACTGCCTCGAAGTGGACAGACAGCAAACGTTGCCCCAGTGGCGAGCAGTTGTGCATTGGTACCAGTGCATTCACTGACCTTTGCCCTGAAATACCAGTGAAAAAACATTTGTACAGACGAACCAGTGCAAAGTCAACACTCTGATCTCCCAGTGCAAAGTAAGTGTCTGCTGTCAGTGCAAAATTGCCCAGCACTTGGCAACAAATACTCAGGGCTTTAAGTGGGACTAGCTAGCTGGGTGGGTGGGAGACCCGGCAGTCTCCAAGAAGTGGTAGTGAGCCAGGGCCCACATAAGCGTCTCACTAACACTAGCCGGCGAGCAGCATTTGAGCATGCGCGGCCCGTGCTAGTGAAAGTGTTGGGTGGGGAGGGTCTGAATCACCTCTGTCACCCCTTACCCACCAAACAGACGCACAAGCACCACACCTACAGGCGCCATGAGTACTCAAATGCTGAGCTCGGTGGGGAGCCAGGGACGCACCGCAATCATTGCTTTTCTGCGCTGCCTCCCCCCTTTGTTCTCTAGTTGGAGCGGTGCCAACTCCCCTGCAGAGAGGGCCGGTACCGCTTCAACCACAAAATAAAGGGCGAGGCAGTGCACAAAAGCAAGGATTGATTGCAGTGTGTCCCGGACCCACACCAACCTGGATAACGCCTTTTGTAAGCCACGCCCCTTGTTACTGCCCCCACCCTCGATTTACCATCTTAAAGCACTGTACATACCCATCGCTGACGTTCATTTGATCTGGCCAGAAGGCCGTAACTGGCCACTTAGTGCACTAACTCCTCTCAAGGTATCTACGCTGCCATCAGAGTGGGCTTGCAGTCATCCTAGCGAAGTAACTGCCATCAGGCTGCGAAAACTATCATCGGCATGCAACAACTGCCACCAAGTTGCACCAACTGGCATCATCGTGCCAAACTGGCATCATGGTATACCAATGTATATCAGGGTGCACCAACTGTCCCCCTGAGACACACAAACCTGCATCAGACGGCACTCATCACCCGGGTTATTAAAAATGTAATGTGTGTTTTGATGTTTATGTGAAGGATGGTGAGCTAAAGACTCTGGTTGAGACTAAACCGGGATATAGGCCGATAGTAGAGAAACTCCCAGAAGCCCCTTTGTTTTTGTGTGTGTGTGTAAATATGTAATAATAAACTGTGGTCTTGTTTTGCCACAATAAGAAGAGCTTGGTCTGGCCAAGGTACAGCGGGATTGGGAATATGTTGAAGGGGCTGGGGGGGACGAACAGTACCTCATTTCCTATGTTACAGCTGCAGCAGCTCCGCTTGCCAAGAGATAACATACTCATGGCGGCTGCAGCTCCCATAATCATATACTTGTGATTTCAAGTAGGTGTGTTTTTTTTATACCCGAGGGGCGATGCAGAGAGCCAGAGCTTTCCACACTTATAGCAACGTTTTGAAAGAGTGACAGCACATGCTGTGGACTGCAGACATGTCAGGGGGTTTACCATCAAACATTTAGAGAGCTCTGAGTGCCCTGGGCACTAATTGCTATCCTAGTGCACTATCTTCAGTGCCCACAATCTACCAACAATGTCCACTAGAAGCAATGATAGAAGTGTACCAAAACAAGTAGTGAAACTGTGCCCCAGAAGGTGACAGAGTAGGCAGGAAGGGAGAAACGTGCACCACATTTTTCAAGGGTTGCAGCCATGCTGGTTGACAGCCAATTAAGGTGAAACAGATTTCAGTTTAGCTGTAACTGCTATGTGATGGTAGAGTGGAGAAGTGTGCTGTAAAATTCATAAAGAACAGTTCCACAATGATGAAAATGGTTGCCAAAAGTAGTGGAACTGTTAATTAACAGTAAAAATAAAAGTAGTGGAACGCCGCTCCTGATCGTTCCTGCTCACTTCGACCACTGACTAACAGGCATCATTGTGCATGAGTTGTTATCATAGTGCATTTACATTCAGCAGGGAAAACCAGCTGCCATTAATTCCTTTTGTAACAGCCGTTTTCTTTTTATTAGTGATTTGCTTCAACAAAGTAAACCTTCCACAATTATACATACATACAATATCAAAGAGTGTGAAAAAGAAAATAAGGAAGACTGATTAAAATGCTATTATATAATATCCTTTAAAGCTAACAATCTATTATCTTAGCCACACCATTGCAACATACTCCTACTAGGTACCTCCAAAGCCAACCTAGAAAAATTACAACTAATGCAAAATAAAGCTCTACGAGCAGCCCTAAGACTAAAAATGGCAGGCCATGGGGGTCATTACGAGGTTAGAGGTATTGGAAAAATGATGCCGGTAAAGGAATACCGGCATCGCATACTGTTCCGGTCTATTCCGACCTAAGACCCCGGTATTAGAGGCACCGTTAATAACGGTGCCGCTAATAGCGGCAAGGGCACGGGCACGCAGCCCTTCAGGCCGGCAATACCGGATGCAGCTAATGGGAGGACATCACAAGTCAGGCGGACATGCAAATACCGGCATCATGGAGGCGCTAATAGGGGATACCGGCATGCTGGTAAAACCGGTATCGCGAAGCACCCGTAAACTGCTATGTGCAGTGTTCCCAACTGCCACAGGTGCACACAATCAGCACAGGTGGAGGCAATGGAGTCTGGGCTAGCACAAAAGGAGCACACTCACACAGCACACTCCTTCCCACACCAAAATGATTCCACTAGTAGTAGCAATTCTGGGGCCGGAGGACATGCTTGCATTGCTACATCAGCAACAACAACAACAGCAGGCACCACAGAGGAGACGCAGTAGGAGAAGGAGGGTGAGACAGGCCCAGCATGCCCCAGAAGTGCAGCCAGTGGTACCACACAGGCAGCCCCCAATCCCTGGCATCAGAGCCAGTCCATTCAACCTAACCCCTGAGCAGATCCACACCCTGTATCGTCTGGACCGGGACACTATCACCACTATTGTGGACATGATACGCGACAACATTGTCAGCCTCATCGAAATAAGCACTGCCATCCCCCCTCTACCCAAGGTAGTGTTGGTGCTCCACTTCCTTGCCACAGGTACCTACCAGCACACAGTGGGGCACATGCATGGTATATCGCAACCCTTATATTCTCGCATGCTGAACCAAGTACTGGATGCCCTCCTGAAGCACACAAGGGACTACATATCCCTACCACGGGATCCCCAGGAGATCTTTGATATAAAGGATGGCTTCCATGCACTAGCAGGCATGCCAAATTCTATAGGTGCCCTTGACTGCACCCAGGTGGAGTTGGTGGTCCCGCATGCCATGGAGGTGGTGTACCACAACCGCAAGCAATACCACTCCATCAATGTGCAGATGGTATGTGGCGCCAGCAAGATCATCACACATTGTTGTGCCCAATATCCCGGATCAACTCATGACTCAATGGTCCTGCGGAACTCCACGCTACATGGATTGACATGCAGGACGACGTACCTGGCTGCTTGGTAAGTTGCATGACAGGCACATGGCAGTGAAATGGGCGGATAGATGCACACACCACCATGGTGTCATTGTTGATGTGACAGCACGATGTACACATCACAAAACACTGTGCCCCAAAGCATCCCAAAGAGAACATGACACCCAAATCCCATAGGAATTAAGTTAGCTGGACACCTATCACAACATGGCAAACTTAAAAACACCCCACATCCTACAACACGTCCCGCACCCATCATCGTACCTCATCCTCCGTAGCACAATCCAGCAACATGCTGTAAATAATCACAATGTAAATGTCTGCAGCAAATCACTACACAGGACATGCATCCATGGGAGTGCACTGAACAAAATCACCAAGGGAATCCACAGCTTGTCACAGGGCCACCACCACCACAGAAGTGCAGAATGTCACCATCGTAATAATCTGCGCTGAATGCCTAATATTGCAGAGCCTACTGCCAACGCTGCCGGTTAGAAAATTCTACAGAACACAACATATCACTAATTTCACACAAACACAGCGGTATGCATCTACAATGCATGAGCAATATCAAGGCAGTGTACACCGTGTATCATCTTGGCAATGCAACCCACACCATGAGCCCATGGCACAGAACACATTGAGGACATTAAAATTGTGTGCATACAACCAGGACATGTGCATGTGACCAACGATAATCTGCAGGCATGTGTGACTAGTGCAGCTGTCCATCATGATTTGACTAACATATACCTTTTATTGACTCTCATGCAGGTGATAGTGGCTATCCCTTGAAGCCGTGGCTCCTCACCCCTGTCCGAAACCCACAGAACAGGCATGAGGAGCACTACAATCGTTCCCATACCCGTACCTGTGTGGTCTTCGAGCAGACCTTTGGCCTGTTGAAGGCACGGTTTCGCTGCCTTAGCCGGTCGGGTGGGGCAATCCACTACAGGCATGAGAAGGTGGCCAAGATCATCATGGCATGTGTCATGCTGCACAACATGTGTATCCGACGGAACATGCCCCTGCCCCCTGACATTGAACTGCAACCACCTGGTTATGATGAAGGGGATGAAGAAGATGTGGGTGCACATCATCGCAGTGCCAATGCACAGGAGGGACATGCTGTGCGTCAGTCAGTGATTGCACAATATTTCTGACACACATGGGTGCAGAGGCTGACATGAAAGTCGGGCAGAGGGCACTGGGTGTGGGAGTACATGTACAATATGCACTGTATATCAATAAATGACACATATGCAATAAGGAATGTCCACTCAAGATTTTTTTTTTCACACAACGGGTGTATTTAACTGTCCAAAAAATATTAAAGTGCTGAAACCCACCACCTCACACACCCGCACACCCCTCCACCTCCCCCACAACTCCCCCACACACCCTCCCTCCCTCCCCCCACAACTCCCCCACAAAACCTCAACCCCTCCCCTCCCCCCACAACTCCCCCACACACCCTCACCTCCTCCCGCTCCCCCACAACTCCCCCACACATGGTGTCCAAGCAAAAGTTTAATGTGTCAGTGTCTACTGCCTTAATCAGGCTGCCCTGTCTACATCCTGCCACTTCCAGCACCTGGTGGCAGCATGTCCGAGGGGCGCAGGGTGCACGCCAACCTGCGTAGGGGGCTGGTTTGGGTGGAGTTGATGAAGATGGGGTGGCCGCCTGCTCCATTCTGGGGGCTGGACGCTCAGCCTCCATCGAATCTGCAATGCGGGTGAGGACCTGCCTCAGGGCAGACACCTCCTTGCACAATCTATTGGTGCTTTCCACGATTACCTGCCTGTGGGAAGCGGTGTTGTCACGCCCCTCCTGCCTTGCTTGGGCACTGTCTATGACAAACTGTCTGACCAGGGCAGTGAGCTCCTCCTGACGCTGCGCAGCGTGTCCTGTCTGCTGCATCCCCGCCTGTACACCAGTCGAGGTGGAGGGTGCATGTGTGACATGGGCAAATACAACTGGGTCCTCTATGGGACTCATGCTCCCTTGTATGGACTCCCCCCCCAGACTGCTCCGGGGTGGTGTTGTGGTAGGAGTCGACAGGTGTGACCTGGGGGGATGGGGCCGGACTTGGTATAGCAGGTAGGTCGGAGGAGTCATCCTCGACAGGTACACACACCTGTCCCTGCACGTCGTCATCTGTCAGGGGTGCCGTAGCTGCCACCTCCCCAACAGAGCTGTTCTCTGCAGATGGTGCCCCTTCGACTGTCTCCTGTGCAGGTGTCACAGGTGTTGTGGGTACTGTGGTGATGGGCATTGGCGGCACCAGTGCTGTGGCATCCTGGGCTGTTTTGGTCTTCGGTGCCTGTCGCGGCTTGTGTGGGGCTTTCGAAGTGGAAGGCCTGTTGCCTTCATCCCTGGCCCTCTTCCGGGGTGTAGTGGTCTGTGGGGGTGAGTCCCGGCCCTCGCTGTCAGGATCTGAGCCTGTGGGGGACCAAGAGAAGGACGGCATGAGTGATGGTTGGACAAGCATCATGCATACATTTGTATTATTGCTCATCTACACATTAGAGGGGAATAGGCAGTGGAGTTTGATGATCACTTTGCTTGCTATATGGGTGGATCATGCAGGCATCCGTCAGGCTCACTCATGTTGGGGCGGGCGTATGCTATGTGACATGCATTTCTGTTGTGGCCTGCGTGCAGTGTGACTTATGCCATTTTCATATTTGTGTGGTGTGTGCCAGGTATGGCTTTGCCATGCTGCATGCATGTGCATGTGTCTGTGCTGTGGAGCACAACTAGGCTCGGAATGTGTATGTATTGGGCCATGCCTTGCCTCTTCAGACAGACAAATTGGTGGACTATCATCAGACTTTGCATTACAGTGTTTTCTTAGGACACTCACCTCCTTCTGCAGATGAGGTGGCGCCACGCTCCATTTCGCCCACACCTTCGATGGCCTCTATGCCAATCGTGCTGGCACAGATCTCCTCCCACCGGTTTAGCTTTATTGGTGAGCTTGGTCCTCCACCAGTGGCCATGACCTGGCTCCTGTTTGCAGACAGGATCTTCCTGACTCGCAGGTGCAGGTCATCCCATCTCTTCCGTACATCCTTTGTTGTGCGGGGGGTGTTGCCTACCGCGCTGACTTCTTTGGGCGACAAGTTCCCAGATTTCCTTTTTCTTGATCACTGCCTCCCGCTTGAGGCTGCTTGCGAATACCACCTTGGCATTGTCAGCCAGGGTCTCATCCAGCATGGTGAGTTCATCCTCATTAAAGCGCTTCTTGCGCTGGCGCGAGACGCCTTTTTTAACTGCCTTGGGCATGATATAGTTGTGGGAGGTTGATGTATGTACTCAGCAATATGCTCCAGGTCCTGTGTGCTGAGGATGGCAATGGATTGTGTTTTTAAAGATGGCCGCCATGCTCTTTCCCGTTTCTGTGCGATGACGCTACTTCCGGTTCCGCTTATTTACAGTGACCGCTATTAGCGGTGACCGCTAATGCCGTTTCAATTGATGCCGGTAGTGCTATCTGCGCTTTCCATGATGCACATTTTTTGGACTTTAACGGCATGCCCGTAATGTCGTTACCGGCATGGCGCAAAGCTTGTGCACGCGTACTCGTAATAGCCTTCTATTAGCGGGCTCTTTACTACACAGACACAGTATTTGCTCCATGCCGGTAAGGACAGCTACTTACCTCCAAACTCGTAATGAGGCCCCATATCTCTAATATCAGGAGGGAGACCCATTGGCTTCCGATCAAGGTTAGAATCATCTTCAAAGCACTGTGTGTTACCCATAAATATCTTGAAAGGAAATCACCCGTTTATATCAATGACTCAATAAGTAAAAAAGAATCTATCAAAATGCTTAGATCCAATAAAAACTCACTCCTCGCTACAAAAGTGCCAGAGCAGGGGGAAGCAGCTTCCCAGTCATGGCCCCCAAACATTGGAATTTCCTCCCACTAAATATAAAAAATGACTCCTTCCAGTGCTTTAAAAAGCTAAAACATGTCTCTTTAACCAATTCTAACCAGCTGACACATAGTCAAATAAGACTTATGTAACCATAACCAATATGCTCAAAATGTACTGTTGTTTTTGATTTGTATGCACTCTGAATGCTACCGAATTATCTGGCTGTTTGCAGAAGGAACAATTGGACATTATCCTACTGTTTTGGATATTGGTATTTTCACCAGTGGGCAGCATATTCAGCCTAAAATGTAGAAATTGGGATGTGCAATAAGCATTTGCAAATGTATATAAATATTGCGGAAGGGATCCCAAACGGTTTTCTCCCAGGATGCATTTTCCGTACAGCTGGTTTTATCAGGTATATTGATAATGGCCTGCCTCCACAAACTTGGTGGTGGGGAACGCGATACATGTGTTACCGCTGATCCCCTACCTGAACTCTTGACAAAACAGAGTAAGGCCTTCCTGGCATAGACAGACCGGGTTTGGGGAAGAAAATACTGAATGCCAAGGACTCTGTACAAAATGCACATTCCAGGCTCACTAAAGTGAATGTAATGAATGGGTGCATACTGGACTCCAGAAAGAAGCAAAATGGCGCTTGAACAGAAATGGACACATCTTTCAGTGACGAGTTTGTATAAACAGCAAAATGAAAAACACTGGATCAGAGTCCACCTATACACAGCAATGCTACAAAAAGTGCGTGGGCTCTCACTTGTACTTTACAGTGCAATGTCAAATGTGCAAAACACAATGAATATTCAATGTTTATTCATTAAAGTAGCTGTAGTGCATAAGATGTTCCATCTTTTTCTACTTTCCTCAGTTATGAACACTCTTTACATGTAAGTCTTGAAATTAACTCAGAGTTTCCTTTTGTGCACAGTTTAAACCATGTTTCAAACACAGTGCCATAGCAGGAATCATCTAGAACTAATCCAGCCACCTTCCAGAGATATGATATGATAGGTTATTTATAACGCACTTAATACCGAGAGGGTTCTAAGCACGGACATGGGGATCAAACCTTTGGTACTCCGTGTTCGTCCTGCTTTCAAGGTGAGCATGTTGCCCCTGAGCTATCCTTGCACAACCATGGAATCATATGAAACTGTGGTACACAAAAGGACATAAGAATACAAGGTACTGACAAACCTAGGGTGCATTTTGAATTAAGATCTTTTTTTAGAGTTAAACCAAGTTTTTCCTCAAAATGCTACTTTATATTCAACTTTCAGGAGCCCTGACTAGCCTCTCACCACTCAAAACTACTGGGGGCAAGCTAGCCTACAATCCTTTGCGGAAGCTGTGAATACTAATGAGTTTTTTTGAGTCCAGAAGGTAAGCGATTTTCAAACACACAATTTAAGGAAGACTAAACTTATTTAAATCATGATTTTCATGCTTGGAAGGGTAACACAATGCTTGAACACAGACTACACAGTCCCAAATGCATGGTGAACCGTCAAAACGTTGCTCAGAAAATCAGAAAGAGGGACATACAACAATTCAATGGAAAAGGGAGGAACCTCTAAATATGGTTAGAGGTATTGCAATTAAACTAAACAACAGAAATAAATCACACAATGGGTGTCAATGGAAAAGTGATCACAGTGACACCTATTAACAGCAGCAGTTACTGCACCACAGGTGAACAGAGCACAAAGATCAACCCATATGCATTGGAAAGGGATGAAATGCAGGGGGAAAGCAGACAGGAAGCAGACAACCCAAATGGGCTGGCTGTAAAGGGGAGTATAGATTGCTGGAAGCTCGTATCAGCCCCCACATGGAGCTGGGATGCTCACATGAAGTCAAGGGACCCCCATATCTGCAGTGGTTCCAGCAACGGTGGGGTGAGCAGCAGCAAGGCAGCATACAGGAGGTTTCAGGATCTTTTAGGGGACAGGCCTCAGGCAGGTCTGCTATAGGATGACACAGAGTCTCGCCAGGAGATCTGCAGAGAAAAAGGCACAACCAAGCCCAGGGGGTTGGGCTAAAATAACGAAAGGGACAGACCAAGTGGATGTCGTGGCAGGGGGCCACGGGACAGTACCACTGCCATTAACAAGGTAGCAACAACAACCCTATGCATAAAATCATGCCTATAAGGTGCCAACTGAATAAAAGACATTACAACAATACTCCTAGCATTACAATGGCACAATAAAGTGAACATTTAATGAAATTACACACCGTTTTCTGAGTTCATAAAATTAAATTAACTGTCAGGGATATTTTCTTTTTTACCATCACTTGGTTTCAAAGTTAAGTTAATATTTTCTTTTAAGGATATACGACCATGATTTACAGATCCAGTAACTACATTCGGGCATCTTAGCTCTACTTAGTACACTTGATGATGGGCCAGCGAGATTTTTAATTCTGCACATAGTAGTTTCTTTACACGTATATCCTAGCAGTTCAAACATTCCACTATGGCTTAATATATACTCATGGGTTGCTATATCAACACACCATAGGTTAGTAATAATTTTGTTAGACGACACCACCTGATCAACAATTTAGAATCCTTAGAGGTGATCATTCTCAGTGGGACTATCTCATGTGTTTCTCCAGTTTATTGGGCAATTTCTGCACTTCAATTGTCTTCTTTGCAGTCTCAATCTTAGCGAAATTTGAGCTTTCAAATATTACTGCTATATGTACTAGTATTGCGTCATTAATCCCTTTATCTTTCTTGGATTTTCTTTTCTTTTCAGCTTTCGTTTTACCCACCACTTGCCATTTCTCAGGCGATGCAACAGTGTTTTCTTGCTTGGGACTCGCTAAAAACACTCGAATATCTGTATGCTTTATGACTTTGTTCTTTTTGTATTTAGTTACTGTCTTTATATTCGTGGACGGTTCATGTATTGTCACAGTATGCTCCCCAATATAATTAGGTTCTTTGGAAATAGAAGTTGGTTTATCCTTTCTAGTAGTGCCGACCAGTGCAGTTATTATTTGAGATGGTTCTACATTGGTACATGAGGTTAAGGTTGCATCAGCAATACAGCCATTCACGGTGGCAAATTTAGCCTTCTTTCCATACATTATCACTTGGAATTTTTGTTTTTATAAATGTTCTGTTTCTTTTATTGTTTTTAATTTTCCCTTTTTTATCCATTGGTTTAGAGGTGTGATCATGGGTCTTCATTGATTGAGTTTCTGATATAGTATAGTTATGATTAAGCTCACTGGACACAATTTCAGCTACTAGGGCATCAGTTTTTCTCACTAATGATGGACTACCTATCAGTTATTCAGCTTGAGTGTTAGTGCTACTGTCTTTATAGCTTTTCCTCTCTTTTTTGCTAATTTCGTGCAGTAGCAAGGAATTAATATCTAATTTACATTAAATTAACTCACATTTCTCAATAAGTAAAGTCAACACATTTTCTAAGGCTTGGAATAGCTCATCAGTATTCATGTTCACAAAACTAATATCAGATACTTCCATGATATCAGTTTGCAAACTTTTATCTGGGATGTTAATAGCTATAGATACTGATGGTCTGCATTTTAAGGCAAGTTTCTAATAACAATCTGGCCAGCAGAAGGATCAATCTCAAATCTTTTACCCTGCTTAGAGGTTGATATTTCTCATTATTTGGTGACTCATCTTTGTATATTCAACTTTATCTAAGTAGTTACCCAAGGGTAATTCTTTCATAGGATTATTATTATTCAGTGTGACTAGCAGTTCTTTATGTATTGCTGGATTCATTCATTTTTGCTTTGCTGATGTAGTGTCTACTATAATCCCACTTATCTGTTTTATAGTCACTTCTATAGGCAAGTATTTTTCAGCAATTTTGCTTAGTATATGTACCAGAGGTCTCTTTTCCATTATATCCTTGCTTCCACCATCTATTACCTTTAGTATGGTGGAATCAGGACATACTTGGATCTGGGGAACTGTCATTTTGTCTATTTTCTGAGTTTTGTAATAAACATTTGAGATCTTGGGTTTTCTCTTCAATCTCTAGGAGGGATCCTATAGCGCTTGTTCAATTAGCTTGGTACCAATACAAGGGAATGCTACACTTAATGCATCCATCATTTCTTGAATGCTGATTTCAATCTCACTGGGAGTAAACATTACTGGATTGCGCTCAGCTGGCCGTTCGATTTTACTAAAAAAGTAGTCATTTTGGCTAGTTTATTATCGGTAAGTAAACCAGATTGGCTGATTATTTTACATTAACATGCGCAGCTACACCGTGTTGAAGGTTCAATAGCAGTTGTAGTTGTATCCATATTTGCACTCAATGATTGAATACTATTTCAAGATATAATGATTTGTCCCAGGATACTTGAGCAACGCAGTTCCATCTACACAACCAACTAAGATTGTAATTAAGATGTGGTCTATGCCGCAATGCAATGTCACCACAGCACATTCACTTTACAAGAATGCTTGAGCAATGCATAGTTGCAAACAGATGTTACAATCGCAATATTGAGAGTTCACTCTCATTCAATTTAGCATATAAGAGACACAAATAGGTGCAAACAGTCACAATAAGTCTTATTAGAAACGACAATGATATTTTTGTACTAGATCTTGGGCAATTAGCTGAACTTACATTAAAAGTTTGCCTGATTACTAAAAACAAGTGATTCCTAAGCTTCTATATTACGCGCTAAATGCGCGAAACACCGAACAGCCAACAATAACCTTACAACACTTACGAGTGTGTGCGCGGGTGCGCAGGCATTTAAGTATTTCAAGGCTGCAGGCAGTTAGGGGACGGGGTCAATGTGTGCTCTACGTCACTGCAATGCAAGGAGAGAAGAAAGGGGAGTAAACACCAGGGGCAAAACACACAGTCGCAACACAAGATCAAAACATTAATATTAAACATGAAGTCTAATTTCCTCTTTTGACAGCAATTTTTATTTTTGGTAAAAAGTCATTCCTGGGGAAAGCGTACATGGTACAGTTATGAAACTTGATGGAAATATGCCCAACACTGTTAGGCTTATGTGTATATATTTGTAGGATTTTTGATAAAATGTTTTCCATAGAAATGGTACGAGTGCTAGAAGGGCGAAGCAATATCACACAGACTTGGCGTTTGAACAGGCATACTTCTTGTGAAATATGGGATTTGCCTATGTGATTTGTATAAGGGTGACTATTGAAACTATAAAGTTGTATTCCATAACTCCTTTTGTGAAAAATATGGCTTGTGGAGCAAAAGGGGTCATAAAATGCATAAACTTAAGGGGAGGTCACTTCCTTAGTCAAATCAGCTCGGAGGGAGGTGGCGACAGGAATATCCTGACCGATCCTAAATCAAGAGGTATGTCCAGATTATTTCTGCCCACATACTAAAAATCCTCTGATGTCATCCTGCTTATAAAAAGGAGAAAGCATAGAGAGAGTCAGGACATTCAAAATCCAGGACACTCAAAATCCAGAGATCCAGACATTCAACATTCACCCTGCAAGACCCCAGACTCCAGAGCCAGGCCAGAGGCAGAACCTCATATCCAGGCAGAACCTCCTATGCATGCAGAACCTCCTATCCAGAATTAAACCCTACAAAATCCCAATAATTCAGGGAGAAAGGAAGAAAGGTGTGACCAGACCGGTCCTTCCCCAGCTGATGCATCCTGCTGTCCACCGTGACCAGACTCCGGTTGCCCCGCTGTTCCCTTAAAGGCGATCCCAGCTGCTGTCCAGTGTCCAGATCCTTGTCCCACTCTCCAGAGACCTGGTTAGCTGTCCAAACTACCCACTTTAAGTGCCTTTTGTAAGTATCACCCTCCCCAGTAACCAAAAATCTGCATACACCATTCTGTTACCTTGCATTCTGTCCAATCCTATAAAAATCCTATTAGTACCTTAGTAAATTCTTATATTGTCAGAACCCTCTTTGTATCCTGTCCTTATAAAAATCTGTGTTAGTCTCGATGTGTTAGAATAACTATTTCCAAATCATTCAGTCCTTTGTGTAAGTCCTTAGTACTATTTTGAATAAATTAATTAATTTCCCATAGAGATGAACGCGGCGTGAATAGGTTAACCTTGCAAATTAACCTCCTTGCGTACTGTGTCTTTCTTTAATAATCCAGCCATTCAAATATAGTTGCAGTAGAACAAATCATTTTGCTAACGAAACCGAGTTTGCCTGTGAAATTGTTTCCCTTTTAAAATCCGATTTTCCTTTCCTCTAATGAATCCCATAAAGAGTCACCCTTTCACTTCAGTCTCATTCCTGTTATGTGCCTTTGTACCTCATCAGTAAAACCGATTTCCGATTTTGACTGTATAGCTCATTTTCTAAGCGGTTTGCTTGTTTTAAACCTGTGAAAACTAAGAAATTGCAATTCTACCACGTGTGATTTTTGCTGCACTGTTTCCTTCCCAAAGTCGATTTTCCCACTTGTATGCATGTTGTTTAGTGTCTTGCCTTGTAGCTTGTAAGTTTTCTTGCTTCTTTAGTCCGACCACACAAATTCCCCAGTGAATTCCGAGTGCCATTTTGCTCATTTTTCAAGGGTTTTCAATCCGATTTTGGCCTCCCATTCAGGGGTGGTAGGTCAGATGTCCAATCTTAACAGTGGTGCCATTGAAAAGTATTACCAAAGAGTAATCTTGCTTTCATTCATTTTTGCATTCATATGTCTGATGTTAGAAAGTTAAATTCAGGGTATCCTGTCATTTTGCTGTGTAATTATCACCACACTGGCGATTGCTGCCCTACGTTTGATTTTCATGTGAATTCAAAAATAAATAAATATTTCATTATTACACACCAGCCTGGTTCATGGTCCATTGCAACATGGGATGTACGTCAAGGGGGGTGTGAGATGGGTTGGCTGCCTTCTCAATGCTGAATCTGAAACTAATAAACTTGAAAGCGTTTTTATTATGCACCACATCCCTGGCCAGTGGAAAGAGTCCTGGTCTGGAGTCTGCCGTGTCTTTGAATCCGTGACAAACTGTCATAACTGAAAAGTATAGTAAGCAGGGTCTGTGGGATGGGATGGGATGGGCAGCAAAGCTGGAGCACTGGAGAATTCCAGCCCATTGAATATAATGCAGCCCATAGAACATAGTGGGTGTCCATAGGAATCAATGCAGTTCAAAAGCACAATGTAAAGAAAGGTTTTTCCTTAATCCCAAAGCATCATTTGTGTTCTAAGGTCCACTGCACTGTGTCTATAAATCACATGGTGCAAATGGGTGAGTGCACTGCCCAGAAATCCACCTCTGCTGGTTCTGGGGGGCCCTAGGACCAGGTAGCATTCCCAGTACTTGCCTCTATTGAGGGGTGTTGCATCTGCACCTGAAACAAAGAAATGCAAAATGTTTTCTTTTTTTACATTTTATTTTAGATGGGGTGCACAATTATTTACAAGTGGTAGCCTGACCTCAATGAGAATACATTTCATACATAACTACGAAGCGCAGAGCAGACATATAAACAGTAACACGGTTGTCAAGTGCATCTTATTATAAAGTGCATTTCTTGTTTTTCCAAATCAGAAGTGCAGCAGTTTGATCACACCTCATTAAAGGCCTGTATGAAGTTACAGAAAGTGCTGTACATGTATTGCAGCCTTGCAATAGCATGCTGGGAGACTTATTAGTTAAAGATTAAACTTACTACAGTAGTAATGAATACAGTTTACATACTAGACGACAGCATTTTAAATAATTAGCCTCTTAAGTATTAGTTTGCCAGTTAAAACTACATGCCACTGATGAAGCGGACTTATTGGGCTCATATATAACTTTTGTGCACTAAACACAGACAGTTATAAACACCAGCCCCTGCGTATCAGTCATCCAATGTAGAGTTACAATACAGAAACAAAACACTTTATGAATGGACTCCTCGCTCTACTGACATGGGCAGAAGCAACACGCGCGACAGATTAAGGCCTTTTTCTATCTCTATAAAGGAACCGTAAAGGACTCACCCCGAGTATGGATTAAGAAGCACGCTGTTGCAAAAATGGAGGAATTATCTGGCAAGACCATAGACTCATATTATGCTTCTCAATCTTTCATCCTCAGAGGACAGCATCAAGGTTTAACAACCAATAAACTCCCAGAACTACCCTTCCCATGAACCCAAGGAGAAGGAGCCATCTTGGAAGAAACAGCACTTGAACCTCCTAACCAATCGCTGTCCATTAGCTGATGAAACGTCAATGATTCGGAATACATCCTCTTTCTTTGAAGCTTGGAGGGAAGTTAAGTGCTCCCTCTGGCATGCCTCCCTGCCCTCTGCTAAGAATAAAAAAAGAAGGGCCGGAATTGGAGTATTCACTAGGAGTTACAACGCTCATGGGCTGTGGTGGAGAGGTCAGTGGGCCTAAAGAAGGATTTTCAGTGCTCTCCTGAATGAACATTACATTAAAAATCATTATTGAACAAGAATGAATTGCATAAATGTAAAGTTTAGTTCTTAAAACAAAATATATACACAGGGGTACATATATGCAAGGCGAACATATTAAACATTCACATAGGAAGGAAAATTAATGAAACCACTGGTATTAAAAAGAAATTATCAAATTGAACCCCTTTTTACTTTCAAAAACGACAGAAATTCTAGCCTTACTCACGAAACTACCTTTGTTAGAAAAAGGTTGTTGTTTTTGTGAGCAGTCGGATAGCATCCAATCCTTGAAACACTTTGTCAGGACCCAAGATTGGAAGCATTGGTATCGATGGCGGTTCAGACGGTGAACGGTCTAGTCCTCACCTAACATGGCGCCCAACAGGACGCTGGAGCTTATATATACCTGGCTCCGCCCACTTTTCGGCGCGTTGTATCTGTTATTTCTCGCTCTCAACGCTCCAACGTTGGATTACTGCCATCCTGTGTATATCTCCTACTCCTCTTTACTCCTTGTTCCTTCTCTTTATCTCTATTTCAGTATCTTTTCTTTATCTGTGTTCGCTACAGTCTGCTCTGCGCTCACGATTTCCGCTGTTACTACTGCTGCGGTACCCTTCCGTTTCCCTATTTCTTCCTTACCTTAAACTTCAACCTTCCTTTCTTCACCCTGGTACTCCGGCCGCGAAGGCGCTCGCGCACTGTGTTCCGCGTCCGGAGACAGGAGCTTACTTACTTGACTTGCTGTTCCTTCAGTCCTCCTGACTGGTTATTTCTTTCTTTTGCTCTCACGGAAGCGCTGTGCTGGTCGCCTCCGCGTTCCTAAAGCCTTTGTTACTTTCTACCTTTTTCTTCCCCTTCGGCGTAATACCTTCCGGCGAATTGTTCCTTTCCATTTCGCCGGATTCGTGGGTTAGAGCTGCTCCAGACTACGCCTTCTCTCTGTTTCGGTACAGTAGTTCTTCTCTTTGCTTCTAACTACAGTAGCCCGTTACTTTTCTATACCTTCCCTTCCATACCCTACTCTCAGGGTCTAATACCCTTTACTCCGTGTCTTGGTTTCTTGTCTCTTGGATTCCTGCCTTCACTTTCATTGACTACATTATCAACTCTGACATCTTGGAACTGCACACAATTGAACTGTACCATCTAAAGGACCCACCTTCCGAACCCATCTATGGACTAGGGTTTTTTCCGCCTTCGGGCTTTTTCCCTAGAACTGAGGCTGGCCCCCTGGGGTTCCCCGGTGATAGGTTCACTCTTCTGTCAAGGTGGCCTCCGGAGGGGCCAGACCTTATCTTCACGAAAAGAAGACCAGAACACCGAAAGGCAAGGTTCCAAGGACTAAGAAGAAGCCAGGCAAGGTTGATACTGATCCGAGTGTACTTAACTCGAAGGAGACAGGTGAGGAGAAGGGGGAGGTGGACTTGGAACCGGACAGCATACAACGCCCGAACCCTAACATGGCTTCCTTGGAACAATACCAAGAATTGGTAGCGGCAATGCAGAATCTCACAGCTGAGGTCCAAGCCTTGAGGACAGAGAACATAGCACTCCGACAGCAAGTAGTCCTGCATAGAGACGACCGTGGAGACCTACCTGCGATGCCCCTTTCCTTTGGCAAGTACAACGGTTATCCGGGAGGAATGAAGGAATTCCTTGATGCCTGTGGTGTGTACTTTGCCTTCCGTACCCATGCCTATGAATCGGCAAGATCTAGGGTTGGATTCATCATCGCCAATCTCACAGGAAATGCTCTGGCTTGGGCCACTCCTCTTGTTGCCAGAAACGACCCTTCCTTGATTGATTATGATCGTTTTATAGAGGGCTTCAAGGAACGATTTGACAGACCAGAGGTACTATACTCCTCATTAGAAGCTATCCTGGACGTCGAACAAGGGAACACAGACGTTCAGACTTACATAGCCCGCTTTCAGAGACTAGCAGCTAAGGCAGACTGGCCCGATTCAGCCCAACAAACGATATTTCGGAGAGGACTCCACGACGAGCTCAAGGATGAGTTAGCTCGTGTCGCCCGGCCAGTATCTTGTCAGGAACTGATGACCTTAGCATTACAGATTGAATTCCGATTAACTGAGAGACGGCAAGAAAGAAGACGATTCAAGAGCAACCCTCATTCTCTCAGTCTACCGAACCCTTCTCCAGCAACCCGGACCAACACTCCTTCGGAAGAACCCATGCAAGTCGGTACTACCAGGGGACCTCTTACGCCGGGAGAGCGGAAACGAAGAAGAGAGACCGGGTTATGTATGTATTGTGGTTACGCCAAACACTTATTGAGAAACTGTCCGGAAGTGCCACCCCGGAGGAAGGAAAACTTCAACCCCCGATCTACAGCAAGGGAAGTCTCGGGGGAAGTGCCAAGTACCCTTGCAACCACTCAAGAACCATGAACAACCCTGAGGAAAACAACCTAATGGTGTTCCAAGTCAAATTATGGTTGTCTTCTTCGAGTTCCATGGAGGTACTTGCTATGTTAGACTGTGGAGCTGCAGGTAACTTCATGGATGCGAACTGGGCTATAGAACATCACATAGCTACCAAACGTAAGATAACTCCCATTCCGGTAGAGGGCGTAGACGGTGTACCACTGTCATCCGGTCCTATCACCACAGAAACAATACCACTAAGAATGGAGATGAGCCATCACTCGGAATATCTGATCTTTGATCAGATCAGAGCAGCCCATTTCCCTCTGGTCATCGGTATTCCATGGCTAAGGAAACATAATCCCCACATTGACTGGAAAGCAAATAGAGTGAGCTTCAACTCGCTCTTCTGTAAGTCCACTTGTATGGGCCACATGGATTCCTCCACTCATCCTGAAGCAGAACCACTTCCTACGCCGAGTTCGACCATCATAGCCTCAGTTCCACCTCAATACCACGAATACTCTGAGGTATTCATAGACATCCAACCTCGTGATCTTCCCCCTCACCGACCAGAAGATTGCGGCATCGACCTAATACCTGAGGCAGTGATTCCTTTCGGGCGGATGTACCCTTTGTCACTCCCAGAAAGGAAGATCCTACGAGAATATCTGGACTCCAATCTCCAAAATGGGCTCATTCAAGAGTCGAGATCAGCCTGTGGAGCCTCCTTGTTCTTTATGCCAAAGAAAGACAGCTCCGAACTGCGTCCATGTATTGACTATAGAGGGCTTAACAAGGTGACAATTAGAGACCGGTATCCTATGCCATTAATCCGAGACATCTTGGAGGCGGTGCAAGGAGCCGTATATTTTACCAAACTGGATCTAAGAGGCGCCTACCATCTCCTAAGGATAAGAAAAGGCGACGAATGGAAGACCGCGTTTCGCACTCCTTTCGGATTATTCGAATACCGAGTGATGCCATTCGGCCTGGTCAACGCCCCCGCTGTCTTTCAGAGGTATATGGATAAGGTGTTCGCAGACATGTTGTTTATCTCGGTGGTGGTGTATCTGGATGACATCCTGGTATACTCTCGATCACTAAACGAACACAGGTCACTAGTGAGAAAGGTACTCCAACGTCTTCTTGAACACCAACTTTTGGTGAAACCGGAAAAATGCAAGTTCGAGACCACTTCCGTATCCTACCTGGGATACGTTTTGTCAGAGGAAGGCATAGAGATGGACCCAGCCAAGGTTAAGGCTATCATGGAGTGGAGAGAACCCAACACTATCAAGGAACTACAAAGCTTCTTAGGGTTAGCCAATTTTTATAGAAGATTTATACCCACCTTCTCCAACCTAGTGCTTCCTCTCACATCCCTGCTCAAGAAAGGAGTCAAATTTACCTTGGGTGATGAACAAAGGAGAGCAATTCAGACTCTTAAGGAATGTTTTTCCTCCGCTCCCATTTTGGTCCAGCCGGATCAGACTATACCATACATCCTGGAGACAGATGCTTCGATAGGAGCTGTAGGTGCCATCCTATTACAGAAAACAGCTGATGACAATGAACACCCGGTGGCGTACTTCTCGAAGACCCTCACCAGTAGTGAACGTAACTATTCCGTCTTAGAGAGAGAACTTTTAGCCATCAAGTTAGCCTGCCAAGAATGGCGACATCTCTTACAAGGCGCAACCCATCCCTTCGTGATCAGAACTGACCACCGCAATCTCCGAGTTCTACAACAAATGGAGTGCACCAATGCCCGACATGCCCGGTGGGCATATTTCTTCCTACAGTTCGATTTCATAATAACCTATATCCCGGGCACAGAAAACAAGAAGGCAGATGCCTTATCCCGGAGTATCGGAGACGGTTCAGGAACCTACAATGAACATGACTACCTTTTCCCTAATCTCAAGATCGTAGCTTCCACCGTCGCATTTTTCCGAGATCTGATACCTCATTATCAGTCCGGTGCAAGACTACCCGCCTCAGTCATCCAAGGCAAGGATGGACTGTACTATCATGGTCACGCCCTGTTCATTCCCACCAAAGATCTCCAGAAGCTCGTCCTTTCGTGGTGCCATGATACCCCCTTGTCGGGTCACCCAGGCATCAGAAAGACCTATGAACTCTTGCAAAGAGGCTTTTGGTGGCCAAAATTAAAGACTGATGTATATCAGTATGTTACCTCCTGTTCAATCTGTGCCTCTAACAAATACCGAACCGGTAAACCACTCGGACTCTTACAACAACATACTTTACCGTCACGACCATGGGAACATATCTCTACCGATTTCATCGTCGATCTTCCCCCTTCTGAGGGCATGACGGTGATTATGGTCACAATAGATTCATTTAGCAAACTGGCCCATTTTTCAGCCTTTAAACAAATTCCTTCTGCTTCTGAGACAGCTGATGTCTTCCTCCGAGATATAGTCCGTCTTCACGGTCTGCCCCAGACCATTGTATCTGACCGGGGACCTCAGTTTACGTCCAAATTCTGGGCTTCGCTTTGTCAGGTCTTGAGTATCAACAGAGCCCTGTCTTCGGGATACCACCCCCAGAGCAACGGACAAACCGAAAGGTTAAACGCAACCCTGGAACAGTACTTAAGGTGTTTCTGCAGCAACCAACAAGAGAGATGGCATTGTTTCCTTTCTCAAGCAGAGTTTGCTTATAATAATACCCTGCATACCACCATCCAAATGAGCCCTTTTTTATGTACGTATGGATTTCATCCCAAACACCTACCGGGGTTTGGCTCCCTAGCCACTAAGATTCCAGCACTGGATGGCGTGATACAGGAACTTCAGGAGGTTCATGATCTCGCCAAGAAGGCACACCAACTCGGTCAACAATCACAGAAGAGATGGGCAGATAGGAGCAGAGCTTCCAACCCTACATGGAAACCAGGACAACTAGTCTGGTTATCTACTAGATTTCTTCCTAGATGGGTTCATGCTGGAAAATTCTCCCCCCGTTATCTTGGACCGTTTCCCATTCTCCAACAGGTCAACCCGGTTGCTTTTTGACTCAAACTTCCGGACTATCTCAAAAGGGTTCACCCGGTGTTTCACGTCTCTTTGCTCAAGGAGTACAAGACAGACCCGTTCCTTAGGCCCTTCCGCAAGAGTCGAGCCCAAGTACGTTCCATTCCAGAAGAATATGAAGTAGCATACCTAGTGGACTCCAGATACCACAGAGGTCGGCTCCAATACCTGGTTCACTGGAAGGGCTATCCCGTGGAAGAGAGGTCTTGGGAACCAGTAAGTCATGTTCATGCCCCCAGGCTCTTGAGAAAGTTTCATCGCCTTCACCCGGGCAAGCCGGGGGGTTCCCTGAGAGGAAGGGGGTATACTGTCAGGACCCAAGATTGGAAGCATTGGTATCGATGGCGGTTCAGACGGTGAACGGTCTAGTCCTCACCTAACATGGCGCCCAACAGGACGCTGGAGCTTATATATACCTGGCTCCGCCCACTTTTCGGCGCGTTGTATCTGTTATTTCTCGCTCTCAACGCTCCAACGTTGGATTACTGCCATCCTGTGTATATCTCCTACTCCTCTTTACTCCTTGTTCCTTCTCTTTATCTCTATTTCAGTATCTTTTCTTTATCCGTGTTCGCTACAGTCTGCTCTGCGCTCACGATTTCCACTGTTACTACTGCTGCGGTACCCTTCCGTTTCCCTATTTCTTCCTTACCTTAAACTTCAACCTTCCTTTCTTCACCCTGGTACTCCGGCCGCGAAGGTGCTCGCGCACTGTGTTCCGCGTCCGGAGACAGGAGCTTACTTACTTGACTTGCTGTTCCTTCAGTCCTCCTGACTGGTTATTTCTTTCTTTTGCTCTCACGGAAGCGCTGTGCTGGTCGCCTCCGCGTTCCTAAAGCCTTTGTTACTTTCTACCTTTTTCTTCCCCTTCGGCGTAATACCTTCCGGCGAATTATTCCTTTCCATTTCGCCGGATTCGTGGGTTAGAGCTGCTCCAGACTACGCCTTCTCTCTGTTTCGGTACAGTAGTTCTTCTCTTTGCTTCTAACTACAGTAGCCCGTTACTTTTCTATACCTTCCCTTCCATACCCTACTCTCAGGGTCTAATACCCTTTACTCCGTGTCTTGGTTTCTTGTCTCTTGGATTCCTGCCTTCACTTTCATTGACTACATTATCAACTCTGACATCTTGGAACTGCACACAATTGAACTGTACCATCTAAAGGACCCACCTTCCGAACCCATCTATGGACTAGGGTTTTTTCCGCCTTCTGGCTTTTTCCCTAGAACTGAGGCTGGCCCCCTGGGGTTCCCCGGTGATAGGTTCACTCTTCTGTCAAGGTGGCCTCCGGAGGGGCCAGACCTTATCTTCACGAAAAGAAGACCAGAACACCGAAAGGCAAGGTTCCAAGGACTAAGAAGAAGCCAGGCAAGGTTGATACTGATCCGAGTGTACTTACCTCGAAGGAGACAGGTGAGGAGAAGGGGGAGGTGGACTTGGAACCGGACACACTTGATGGCTCGGTGTGCTAAGCTCTGCAATGCACGAAGAAGAGCACTCAGGACTTCTGCTAATGCGGAGGGTTGAACGCTAGCACACGACTTCTGGCTGGGCTTCTCTAGTGGAAAAGAAATTCCACTACCAATAGGAACACATATTTAGGTATTTTTTTACAGAAAATTAATCTCATTTATATTACTTTTTAGGTTGCTTTTCTATGAATGATATTTTGAATGCATGTTTAGAGCATTGTCTTCTAGGTTTCGCTTTATATATTAAGCACTTTAGTAGCATTTTGCACTAGCACCAGCACTTTACCAATGTATTTTCTTAAATTCTGCTGCCTTTTGTCTGATAATCAATTGCTGGATTTAGAAAAAGGGATCTGGAGATTCGCACTTGTACTGTGTTTTGATTTTTCTTGTAGACGTTCTTTTGTATAAAGTTTACTTGGTTTAAACCAAAATCACAATACATGAACAAACACAAACACGTTTTGCCTGTTTTGTGAGGTCCTTTTGCTGTGTTTACGTGCTGCCCTGACCACTTATCCCCAGTGAGTCCCATCCTAGTCCACCAGGGATACAAGTCTTCAGGTTCAACTGGGACAAGAAATAGGCCCGGTCACACAAAAAAAGTGGCCCATCCCTCACCTCACGACCCTTGACCTCTGATGACATCACTTAAAGTGATGTCATTTGACCCCACCACAAAGTGACATCCCAGGAAGCGATAAAGCATGACCTTTCACCCCTTGACAAAACAGGAAGTGGCATCAAATGGCATTGTTCTTAAGTACACTACGAAAAAATATTGTTATGATTTCACTAATGTGATATAAATTTCATACAAGAATGGATCACCATATGTATCATTAATATAAGTGTGAATAGATCCATATTGTCAAATTACTGTGCAGGCAAGCAGACGTCCAAGGCCAAATGATAATATGTTATTGTATTGCTCTTACGCTTAAGGTCTTTTTTTATAGAACAAATATGCATACAATATCACCCAACCTGTGTTGATACTCATTTATCGACCAAAGAAGGATGAAAGGCTTTTTGAAAAAAAAAAATTGAAAAAAATATTTTTTTTATCAATTTCTTTTTTCCAAACTGGCCCAGGCATGGACAGAAACTGCCCCCACTCTCCAGGGACGATTTCAGCCCGGCCACCGGCCAAAAGGCCGATGGGCCAATCCAACCCTGCAAGTCTTTATAGTTTGTGCCTCCTTGAGAGCCGTAAGGGTTCCATCAACGATTCACCTTTGTCTCCTGGGGCAAATAACCTCACCCAGAAAACGTATCCATGTGTCATGGCTGCACCATGTATTGCCATTTTACCTCAGAGAGACGCTTTCTCTCTCACTGTTAGAGCCCTATAATGGCGAGCCAGTTTGTTGAAATCCAGTAACATGACAGTGGGTTTTAGGAAAGGAACGCATCTGGACTTAAGTGGGTGTACCCCGTGTGGGATGCCTGGCAGTCTTTTGCAATTCACATCCCTGTGTTTGCCCACACAAATGCCCAGACAATTTGTATGTGGCAACCAGCACTGAGTGGCTGCCTGCCAACACTTTCAATGGTAGATGTGTGTCGGATTGTAGGTACCCCCACCCCCTAGTTTGTGGAAAGAAATCAACCACCATGCACCACTAATTTGCCAAATGCTGGTAGTCTATCCTGAAGCACCAGGAATAAGCTCTCCCCCAAGAAAGGTGACTGAAGAACTTCCAATGCATATCATCGATTTCATAACATTTAAAAATAGGATCTCAATGATAACAGATTGTGACAAAAAGATTGGAGAAGAAAAATCACAGTAATGTGCACCTCCATCAGGAGCCTGTATGCCCCTTCACGTGTTCAGCTGCTGCAGAGACTCCATCATGGATACGCACAGGCCATGGCGTAATTGGCGATTGTACTTTGGGGCATGATCTAGCTGCGCCAAGATTGCTTTCTTGATCCTCTTACCCATTCCTTCCATCCGGGTTAAGAACCCGATAGGCTGCCTGTAACTCAGGCAACAAGAGCGAAGCCAGGGCCGGCCTTAGGGGCAGCAGTGCCCTGGGCGAATTGGCAGCCCTCCCTCTCCCCGTGCCCCCCTGGTCAACAGGGGCGTGGCCACAGAGTGTATTTTTTTTTTACCTCCTCGCTCCGGTGAGGAGGTAATTCTATGAATAGGGTGCATTAGCACCCTATTGTTCCTAAATGCTCTCCGCTGCCGCAGGCGCATTGAAAAACAATGAGGTGCCTGCTGCCACTATGCCAGCTCGGGGGTGCCCTTGAAAGACTCCCCCGAGCTGGCGTGGGGCTAACGGTGCCTTTTGTTGGTGAAGGCGCCTGCGGCAGAGGGGCGCATTTGGTGTGAATTGGGTGCTGAGCACCCTATTGACATTGAATGTGCCTGCCTGCTGCGCCTTCTCCCGCTACGCCAGCTCGAGGGAGCCCTTGAAAGACTCCCCTGAGCTGGCATGGCAGGGGCTAATGGCACCCTGGGGGGCACGGCGCCCCGGGCGGTCGCCCCGCTCGCCCCCCCCTTAGGCTGTCCTGAGCGGAGCTATGGAGTGGCCTCTGTGATTCTTCTCCTATCTGTCAATTTTGGCGACCAACGCAAAGTTGGTGAAAAAAGCACCATGTTCTTTTTTGTTATATTTTTAAAGGACTGCTGGTGGTGGATGTCGTGCCTGGCCTGGTTCGGGTACAGCTTCCTTTTAATTTGCTAATAACGTTAAGCTGGCCAATGACAAGAGATCTCTGGTTCCTTCTTGACACAAGTCCAGGCATCTTCCTGACTTTCTGCGATGGATTGTGCAGGCCAAGGGACCCAATGTTTCTGGAGTTTTTACTTCCTTAACGCTGCTCTGGTTGAACAGCTGGAAGCTGCTGATGGACAGAAGGTTGAACACCTTCCCAGCTGGTCTTGATGGGTTGAGACTGGTGAGATATCTAATGGGCTAGTGAGGTTGTGATCTTTTGACCTTCCCACTATGGCTCTTCCTTAACCTTCCACCACAACTTGTTCCTCGTCATCGACCGCCAGAATGACGACTGCTTCATTATCTTATAGGGTGTTTGGCCCAACTATGGATGATTGGTGAGTCATTTGGTCCCAACACTGGTGGGCCTATATGTGGAAGGTACCTGCCTGTGATATGGCTCCCTGTGCACTTTATTGGTAGTGACAAATGAGAAGTATGACTTCCAAAAGGCGGTTGTGGATGTATGACCAACCTTTATATGTCAGCACCTGAAATCCCACCCCGGGACCATATTTCACAGCTGGAGGGATCTACAGTGTGCAAGGCAGCAGGGTTAGAGAAGTCATGAGGGGTGATGCATGTCTCGGTAATGTCCTTGGCCTCAAGGGGGCAGGGGTGTTGTGGCTCAGGTTGGCTGTGTCAAGATGTTGTGTGGCTCTTCCTGATTGTGTTGAACATATGGCAAAACCATCCCCAGTGCCTTGGGTCATATGTACTGGTGTCAGGCATCAAACACTTGAGCAAGATTTGGACCCCAGGTGTTACAGGCTTTACTCTCCCTCCCCTCCTTTTTGTCAGTGGTATCTGGCCCTGCTGGTTACCTCCTGTTTTTTCAGTCGTATTGCAGACCTTTCCAAAACTGTCTTAATATGTCTAAATTCAGAGGGAGTTCCATGCCGTCATCGTCTTCCCTTTGCCTCTTTTCTCCTTCCCCCCTTTCTACTTTTACCTTCCTCTTCTTCCTTCTCATTTCTCTCCTCCTCCTCCTCCTCTTGGCTTCCTCTCCCCATTACTGTCGCCTCACAGCCAGGCTAGCCTTCTCTCACTCTTTTCTTCTTGCTCTACTTTTCTACGACCTCCTTCATTCTTCTGCATGCTCATTATTTCTTCTCTGTTCTTTTTTTCTCATTAACCTCCTTTTCCCCCTTCTGTGCTCTACTACCTCCCACCAATATTAGTCATATCCAACTCCCCTCCTTTGCTTTGTTTCTCGCTTTTATTCTTCCCACCCCCTTTAACCCTCACATTCTCTCTCTCCTTCCCAGAGGCGTAGAGAGGGTAGGGCCTGAGCAGGCAAGGCCCACCCAAAATCTGTAAATGCCCACTCAGCAGCATTGTGGGGCATTTACAGATGTTAATGTCCCTGCGGTGGGCCCAACTACATTAGCCTCAGACCCACTAGTTAGACAATCCTGGCTACGTCTCTGCTCCTTCCCCCACCACTTCTGGATTTTTGCTTTCTAGCTCCTCCTCCCGAGTCTCTTCTCTTTCCCCCTCCTCCTCACTGTCAACCCTTTCAACTTCTTTTCAACTCCCCCACCTTACCCTTCATCATCTTTCTTTATCACCTCCAGCCGTGTCACTCCCTCCTCTCTCCCACCTCTTCTGTTGACTCTCGTCCAACTTCCACCTCTTCTTTGCTCTCTTATCTCCTTTCTTCCTGAATGCCCCACAACACTCACTCTACAAACTCCTGACACCCATGCCTTTTGCTTCCCTTGTATCCTTTTTCCGGATTTGGCCAGGATGGGTAATTGCAGAAGTGTGTTCAGATGTGAGGGTCATCTGATTGTGCTTGGTGATGAGTCGTTACTCGTAGTGACGACAGGTTTGGCAGGTGCTGGCAATCGTTTATCGATCTGTCCTATTGGTGCCCCATTCTGGATTCAGTGCCCCAGTCGCTGACACTACTGTGTTCTGGGAGGTTCAGAGTGTGATGTGCTCTACATTTATGTAAGTGTTCAGGTTTCTTGCCTCCAATATGCATGATCCATGGAATCGTAAGTAGGCGGCAAACCGCCTGTGACTATCATACATCATTGTATGGGTAGAGGTTGATTTATGAGTGGGATGGCTAATTTATGCTGGTGGTTCTTTGTGACCTGCATCAGGTGAGGGTATTCCTGGGGCAAGGAGAGCGCTTGTGGGTATCGTCTTTCACACGAGGGCGGTCATGGACAAGGCCAAAAATACTACTGAACGTTTTTCTGTTTATGTCAATGCTTTTCAGAGTATTCTCGAATTTTCTCTATGTAACTTGAGACGTGCGTTCATTGTTGGCTGTGTTTCCTTAGACAGCTCCTCCAAATTGAGGCCTTAAATTCTAAATATTGTGCTCTTCAGCCCTCCTTACCTCCTCATAACTTCACCATTTACTACTTGCTTAAAGCCTGGTCCTGGAAGTCCACTGCAATCTTTTTTTTTCTTAAACTTTATTTATTCTTGGCAAACCCAATTGGTTAACACCAGCACCTCATTATGTATGTTGTTACACAGCACAAAACTTAAAAACACGACAGCCAACAGTAATGCCCCTTGTCAACGGTTAACATTTGACTGTAACCCATCCTCCAATACATGTCTACCTTTCTCACTGTGTTTTTAACGTTTGGACCAGAAAATGATGAGACTGCATCCAGATAGCTCTGGCTCTAGATGTCACAGGTAACATTGTCACAAACAGTTCTTCACGGTCATTCGTCCACGCCAGAGCCTTCAACCATTCCTCCCTTTGGTGCCATATGGTCCTCCCATTTTCTCAGGATACACCACTTAGCCAGCTTGCATCCCATGTTGAGAACATTTCTTTTACGTCTTTCCGGGATAGTACCCCCCACTGCCCAAAAAGGCAACTCATAGGAGACATTCCTAGCGGGCGGGCTATCCGCTCAGTAATTGCCTCTTATTCTTGACCCCAAAATTCCAAGCACCGAGGGCAGCTGCACAGCATGTGGAAATATCCTGCATTCCCGCCTCTGCAGCGCGGGCGAAGACCATCCTTTTCCAGGTACATTTTCTTACGTTTCTCCATCGTATAATGTAGTCTATTTAGTAGTTTGAACTGAATCAATTTGAACCTTGTGTTCATTGATATGGACCTTGTGAGCGAGCACATTTGTCCCCATGTTTCATCTGCAAATGTCTTCTTCCATTACCGTGGCCCATTTCACTCACTTTAACGATCGTTACTGGGGCTTTTGCCACAATTATTTTATACAGAGAGGCAATTATTCTACGGCATACACGTGCATTGAATATGAAGGCCACAATTCGTTGTCCGGGGGTTCAATCGGGTATCATTCCCACCACTTTCAGATCACTGCCCTCAATCTTTAAAATTGTAAGATTTCTATGGCTGTACCTTTGTGGCCCTCTTTCCAGGTTTGCATTGTGTTACCTCTGGGAACAGGTCTCCTAGAGAGTGGAAGTCCGCTGCAAACAGGAGAAAAACCGCCTTTGAAGCATTCAAGCATTGTTCCAAACCCCCACTCGACCCTCAGGTGCCAGCAACTGAGGAAACATTAAACATAATCGACACACGTTTTATTGCAAAATTAGACTAAATGTGATAAATCATTAAATCAACCTCCCACAGCATTAGCCAGCCGCCTCCTACCCCACCTACCCCCACCTGCATGCACACATGCCCCTTTGGACTGAACGTTCTCCCTTCTCTCCCGCAGATCTTCTAAAAATAAACACCTCTCACAAACCTACTTACATCTATGTTTATATCATCCTCAGCATCATTAATGCCTCCCACAAATAAGGCTTTTTCCCGGACACCCTAGACCTAGAAAACTGGTCAACTACCGGCCTATTACAAACCTCCAGTTTAATGGCAAAATCTTGGTAAATGTAGTCACTGCATAACTTCTCCCCAAAATCAAAAATCTACACTGCCTAAACAACTATCAATCGGGTGTCTGCCCCAGGTGTAGCATCGAGACAGCCACCATCCAGGTGGTGGACGATGCCCTCCAAATCATGTATAAGAGCGACACATGCCTCCCCTACTCCTTGACCACACAACTGCATTCAGCACCGTTGACCATTGCATTCTTCTCGCTCTCCTCGCCGGAAGGATGGGATTCTACGGTACTGTCCTGAAATGGTTTACCTCCTACCTCTTGGGCAGGCACCAGGCCATCCAGAGGAACACTGTGTTCTAAACGCCTCCCAGTCTCCTGCGGAGTCCTTCAAGGTTCTATCCTCACACTGATCCTTATTAACCTTTACATGGAGCCTCTGGGTACAATCCTCAAAGATACCAATATAACCATCCACCAATACGTGGACGATACTCAGGTGTAGATGTAAAAATCTCACAGATCATTCATCTACATAATTACCTAGCCATCATCCAGTCCTGGATGTCGACTGCCTACCTCAAACAACAACCCATCCAAGACCAAATCCATCCTCAATGGTACCCCCGCTAAACAATAACGTATTCAGCAGTGGCTTGGTTATCTGCACCTACAAGGATTTGATTCACAGCTCTCGGATTCAGCTGAATCCTTAGGCTTCACCATTGATAGCAGCCTGTTCTTCAAGAAACACATAGCCAAAAAGGCCCAAACAGCCTGGCTCCAAATCTCCAGCCATTGCAAAAATCAAACCTCCATCCCTCCGCAGGACTTCCGGAATTAGTACAGGCACTTGTCTCACACATCGATGGGGTAAATGTCCTCCTGTTAGAGGTCCCACCTGATCACCTGGCTCACCTAAAAGCAGTCTGCCATGCTGCAGCACGTCTCGTTTCAGGAGCCTGGATATTCATAGAAATCACCCCTTTCCTGTGTGAACGGCATTGGTTTCCTCTCCAAGCAAGTGTACTGTGAAAAACTGCATGCATCATCTACAAAGCAATCACAAGTAGCACGCCAGCATACCTGACAGCTAAGCTCCACATATCAGGTGGCACAAGCTCCTTGCGCATCAAATTGACCAAAGGGCTTGAATCACGACTCGTCCATAAAGAGAGGACCCACAAACAATCCTTCTCTTGTCACGCACCCATCCTCTGGCACATAATCCCAGTACCGGCTCGGAATGCCAGCGCAATTCTCCAGTTTCACAGATATCTCATAACTTTTTCAACAACATCTGACCAATGACTAACCCCAATAGATGCACAGACCACAACTCATAGTACTGCGATATTGTTTAAAGAGGTCAGCCCAAACGCTGGCTACCGACAGCCCTCGAGCTAGGTCCTGTCTTTAAATAATAAAATTAAAAATAAGGTTTGGACTAGAAATGCTAGGAATGAGGAGGAGGAGGATGATGATGATAAGGGTGGGAGGAGGTGGAGGGAATGGAGCAATAGGGGCATGCAGGTGAGAGGGTGGTGGGGAGGAAAGGGAGGAGCACGACTGAGTGGTAGAGGAGGAAAGGGATAAGGAACATGGAAATGGGAGGGTGAATGCCCAGGCCCCGCTGAATCAGCTTCCTAGAGTGTGTGGGTTCCGGAGCCCCTGTCACAGAGAGCAGGGCACTGGACACCAGTGTCCAGCAGCTCAAGACATGCTGCCTAATTGGAGGAGGGGAGATTGGCTGGATGGCTTATGCATTTTATGAAGCACCACCACAACCACATTTGAAAATACTGATTGGGCTGTTATGCTGTGGTGGCACTGGCAGCAGGAGGAAGTTCTAATGTGTTCCTTTGTGTTTGGAGAGGGGAAACTGTTTATGCTGTTTTCGTACTCGCCATACCTTTTACATTTTTCAAAGGAAAATGTACAAACAAAAACACTCCAAAAAACATGTTAAATGTTAAACTGTGTTCAAAGTAGTTTCATTTGGTGTAAAGCTGTGGGTATTAAAGAAAGGTTTGACATTTCAAGAGCAGGTACCCTATTTCAGGAAAGAGGAAGCCTTTTGTGTTGGATTAAAATGAGTCACTCACTAAGGACTTTTAAAGTCTCCATCATTTTCAGATAGGTGCACTTTTCTAGGGAGAGGGGACAGTTATCTTTCCAAGCACAACAAAAACAAATAAGTGGTGATCTGCTTCCTGCTGTAGAGGTGGATTGCAGACACTTTTTAGAATTCAATAAAGGGGTTTACTCTCTGCCATGCATTCACTGGCTGGTTTGGCCCCGTGGAGGAGGAGGAGGAGGAGGAGGAGGAGGAGGAGGAGGAGGAGGAGAAGGAGAAGGAGAAGGAGAAGGAGAAGGAGAAGGAGAAGGAGAAGGAGAAGGAGAAGGAGAAGGAGAAGAAGAAGGAGAAGAAGAAGAAGAAGAGAGATTAGGTGTGCATCTAACCTTTCCTGCAGAAGTGAGGCAAACATTGGGTGTACCTCCTTCCCTACTGGACTTGTTTGGAAAGTTTATGCACCCACTTCGCGGTAGGAGTTTGTCGGAAATAGTTTTTGTGACACCCCTTCCATGCGGGAGAGCAGTAGAAATTGTGTAAGCATCCCCTCACCTGCAGAAATGTGTAACACATTCTGGGTCCGCCCCTTTCCCTGCAGGAGTGGATATTAGAAGTTGTGTGTGCAACCACTTCCGTTTGGCAGTGTGTACAAAAACTAGGTGTGTTAGCAACTTAGTACTGTGGTATGTCAAGAATGGACATTTAAAACACACTCCTGTGCTATATTCTGATCTTAGACATACAAAACGTAGCAGGCTTGTTGCTTCTCAATATGGGGCATAAACACATGTTCATCCTCCTCACCACAACTATCACCATCACTACTAGATTGTCATGTAATCTTCAGACCACGGAGGAGTATTCCTGATGACAGAAAAAGCTGCCTATCCCACTGCCCTGGCTGGCCTTCCTTCCACTAGGACAGAGGGCATGCTTCGAACTCCACTACGCATGGTTGCTGACCTAGGAGACTCTTGCCATGCTTGTAAAATCATCAGGACCATACCATAATTGATGGTCTATGATGCCTATTCAGTTTGATGAATTTTAGACATGAGGAACAGAGAAACTCCCTCTGTTATCACAGACAATTGATCCATCAGGGCTGAGAACACATTCCGATTGCACACTAACTTGGGTTTAAGCTTAGAATTAGGCTTACACCATTGACAAGCAGTTCTGGCAAAACCTACACTGCAATGGGTCTTCATCCTTCCTGAGTTTGTGAAAATAAAATCAAAATATCGAGGCTGAGTACCGCAGAAGGAAACACACACCGAACACGGGTTACAAAGGAACATACAACGTACTTTATTTTATACTGAATCCAGGTACTAAGAACAGAGCAAAAATCAGATAGCTATCGGCCCTCAGTACAACACAACGAACTCCAGCGTGGTTCAATGTGTTCAGTGAGAGACGCTGTACATTAGAATGCATTGGTTTTTTATAGCACGATGGTTTGTGAGCACGATGTCCAGCCCCACTTCGGGTTAATATTCCACTTATACATCACTGATCTAGGGTTCATGCCAATTCTCGCACATCCGCATATAACTGGTTTGCTTTTAATTCAAATATCAACAAGCCTATACGGCAACTGTGTATTCTGAGATTTTCCATGTAGGTCTCCTTAAACATTAATACAATGTAGCTAAACAAGTGTTCTACGTTCAGTATTTGGATACATTGTTCTTATCGTATGCTCGTGGATTAGTTTCATTGCACGAGTAATCTTTTACACACAGGTCAACAAAGGACAAGGCCTCAGTTCAGGACCTCAACAAGTGGCCTGGAGGCAAGTTACATATTTGCTACATACAGAGGTCAAGACGGCCATGTTGTATTTTGGAATGACATCGTCCACCATTTTAACTCACAGGGTGACTTTACAAAGCGAACTTAAAATGGCGGATTGATCTAAAATGGCGGCTTACATTGATTCTAAGGTCAGAACCTTGCAACATGGATTCCTTCGCAAGCAATTTGTGAGCAGCTTGGCGTAGGCCAATATACATATATTTATTGCGATAGGAGGCACGATATAATTTCTCATTTGACAAGTTGGCATGTGTCAGTCAAATATGCATCCGCCGTCTGTGCAGCAGTGGGTCCACTACAGCTACATGTTCCAAGAGTACCTTCTGGCACAAGAATTCAGGCACAAACGTGTCGAAGAATTCAGAATTAGGAAGGGAGTCTCACATGGGAGGGGGAACGGGGACAGTTCCATACCCTACATGGGGTTCCCCTGTCCCAGACTGTTCCTATTGGTAAGAGGGAGCTGCCAGGTGCCAGACCTCTGACTTGTAGTTGGGAATGCTCAGCTGTTTGCTCTTCCTCCTTCTGCACATTTTCTTGCAAACACCACTCGGGTTCAATCTTACACATGTCCACTGTGTCTTGACAATGGCATCTTACTCTCCACAGTCTAGTACACATCCACTTTCACCTTAAACCAGACCGGGTGGCAAGTAAACATGCCAAAAGATATTCTGTGTTTTCTTTCATGTGTGGATCATAACGAAGAATTGGCAGCAGCTATCTCAACAGCTGCACAATGTCGGACTCTCATGTGCTTCCATTTTCTATTGCTCTTTTTAGACAGGTTAATTTCAAAACAAGTATATAAAGAAGTGCCTAACTAAAAAAAAAAGGTATAGCTCACATGATTTGCGTCATGTGAAGACAGTTCGGTTTAATGCTCGACTGCGACTGTACCTGAAGTCACTTGCCCATTGCTTTGCCCACAGAGGCAGTTATCATATGGAAGGTTGAACTCCAGAGGGTCAGTACAGACATGTTTCAGCTGGTGCTCCGAGAGGTTGTGTTGAAACTGCAGAGTACTATGTCTGATGGTAAGCATTTCGCAGACAGTGGAGCAATCGCTAAATAAATATGTCACCACAAGGTTGAGAACATGTGCAAAGTATGGAAATGCATTGTGTTCCCCAGCCTTAAGGCAGAAATGATTTTGCATCCATTGTCGGCACACAATGCACAAGGATTGCTGCCATAGATTTAGCCATTCTGCCAACACCTGTTTCACTCCATCCCAGATGTCTGCACCTCTGTGGCTCCTACTATCAAATACTTCTATGTGCAGAGTGGCTTGTTGCTGTACTGACACTGCTGCTGTGATGACCCCTCTCGCTCATCAGTGTCATGACTACAGGTGAAAGTAACCCAATTACAGCTTTACTGCCATGTAGTCTGTGTTTTGGCCACTCATTCACATATCCATTGTGAAGTAGATTATTCGACCAGTCCAAAGTTTTCTCATTGTAAGAACTACTGCAGCACAGTACTCCGCTACAATCTTCCACGCAAGGTAATTCTGGCTGGGAATTTCACCAGCGGGCATCAACTCTTTCCATCAGCTCCCTAACACTTTTCCTCTGAACAAAAGGTACATGACAGAAGGTCTACCATCAGCATTAATGCCAATTTGGCATTCAGCACCATACTGCTGGATGATTACATATTTGTGACTGTGCTTAAATGACTCACTGACACTGTGCTTGCACATACCCATTGCCCCTTACTACTAGCAAACATGTTCTTGCCCCTTGCAGTATTTTTCTCAAGACTTAATGCCTCCTACTTCTGGGGTGACAGCACAGAGCAGTGCCAGTATGCTGCTAAATGTTCACCAATTCCTGGCGTATATTGCTCTGTGGGTTGTTCTGACTCCTCTGCACGATGTAGCTTCATATGGGCAAGCATCAATGAGGTACCCAGATTGCTCCCTAGCTTCCCACAGGGCACATTTATTTTTGAAAGTGTGCAGGTGGCAAGATGACACTCTTGGTCCTGAACAAAATTCCACACAGAGGACACGTGCTGTGGACCCTCAGTGAATAGATGTTGGTGTGACTGCCTGGTTGGTTCTGCCATTGCTTGATGACTATCTCTCACACTGATTCTTGGAGGTCTCAGAGCCACAAAGAGTGTAGATAGGGTGCATGCTTTGTGGAATATCTGCACTCTGCTTGCCAGCACATCTTCTGCATGTGTTCAATGTTTAAGGTTATGATTACTCCTATGTTTGTACTACTGGCTCACTGCTGAATTTGGGGTTTGACTCCATACCAGTGTCTGCCTTTCTCTCTGTCTAATCTTGCTTCAAAGTGGGCTACAGTCCACATCTTGATGGTCCTCACAGCCTCCAGATTCAAAATCAATACCGTTCCAATCATCTGATTTATGGGACAAAGGAATGGGGGCGGGAGGACATGAGTTGGATGCACTCAGCTGAGAAACACTCTGCACATATACCATGGGAGATTGACCATGTCCCTGTGGCCCTTAACCTACTGCTATGAGCTGCATCTCCAAACTCAACTTAAGAACATCCCCAGAATAGATTCAGTGGGTGGCTCGTCTGCTGATCTCAACAGATCACCCCGCCCCCAACTGCAAAACCTTCAAAGTATGCTAACAAATTTGACAAATTCAAATGCTCAAGTGCGTCAGCTAGTTACTGCACTAAACCAAGTCCTGGGTGAGTGTGCATTCAATTAAGCCATACAAATGCAAATTCCCCCTCCATCCAGGATGGTAGTGTGGTGCATCACAACATCCAATGACCTATCCACCAATGCCCTGCCTGAGTGATCATCAAATCCCTGCAAACACTTGCTTCCTAACACGCCTGAAAGGATTTTACCCTTGCCTCAAATTGTGCAAATACATTTTAAAGTAAATTGAAGGGATTGTGTTAGCTATTGCACTCAACTAAGCTGTGCCTGAGTGCACATTCAATAAAGCCACCCAGTACAAAATATGCAAGCAGGTTCACCCTGCATGGCTTGTCTGGTGTGCCTTCATCCAGTTAAATGCAGAGAATCTTTTAAGGAGTTTTGTGAAAAATAATTTTAGATTGTCTTAATTCCTAAAAGCCTTGCCCAAGTAAGGTACCTCAGTTCTCAAACAGTAGCAGGAGTCACACTCCACCCTCTGGATGGTTTCCAGTAACTGCCGAAGAGCTCAAGAAGAAGTAAGATCCTTATCTAAAGAGGCTACCCAAACCTCTCAAAATTCTATACAGTTCAGTGGATCCCAAACATTGCTGATATTCACTTGATTCAGGATTTTGACAAATAAATACACCAAGTCTTATCCAGGATGCCCAAATTTAAAGAAAACATTCATAAGTAGGCATGTCTGTGCACGATGTCATTTGATGCTCTAGCAAGCAATGCCTCTGCATCAGATGTGAAAACCCTAAAATCTTCAGCTTGTTTAGGCAAAATTAGATCTGAAAACCAGGCCAAATAATCCTTTTTCTGCAGGTTGTAACCTGCTAGAGCTGATGTAGTATTTGTACGAAGGCAATGAGAATTTAAATTATTTCCTAGCAAAACCTCTTTGTCCAGAGCTGCAGCTGGATTATTCCTTTTTTTGTAAAGCTGTCGAGACAGTTACTGAAATGCCCAAAAAATGTCAACCAAAGACCAACGGGTGCATCTTTAGGACTCTTATTCCTGATATCTGGATTTGTAGGCACTGGGGTGCCTGCCCTGGGGTGGAAAGCCCTGCTGTGATTGGGCCCTCTTCCCTCTCCCAAGGCACAATTCCAAGGCCCACCGTCTGTACCTGTCCATGCCAAGGAGGCCCCCTGCCCCGCCTTAAACTATGTCTTGGCCTCCACACTAATTATTACTTCTGCATGTTATTGTATTCATGGACATCTATGCACCCTGCAGATCTGCAAGTGAGTTATGGCTGAACTCCTCCACAAACATCTCCTGAACCTTCTACTGTGCCTTGACACTCTACCTTCCTTGACGCAACTAACCCACATTTTCTCACACTGCATTGTGCCTCCTTTTTAAAAAAAATAACGATGTTTGTGTTTTTACTTTTTCATCTGTGAACCTCCTGCATTATGCCTCCTTTTTTAGAAACAATTCTAGGTTTGCTTACTTTTTCATCAGAAACTTTGCATTGTACCTCCTTTTTAAGAAATTGATGTTTGGTGTTTACTTTTTCATCTGTGAACCCCCTGCATTGTGACTCCTTTTTTAAAAAAAACGATGTTAGGTGGGTTTACTTTTTCATCTGTGAACCTATTGTCGGTTGTAATTCTATTCCTTTCTGGTTTGCATTTATGCCTTTGCAACTACTTCTACTAGGCCACCTGGTGAGTTTAGCTAGAACTATGCCACTCTTCTTTCATTCCTCGACTAACCTCTGCCGCCTCTATGGCTCTCTCCATCTCTCCTATTTTCTCTAACTGCTACCCTATCACCTATCCTCCCTCTCTCACAAAGTCCAGTAGGAAAAAGCACAAAAAAGACATCTTGAGTGCAAACCCTGACTTCCCATCGCAGACACCCATGTCAACGCTTCCTCTAGAGAGGTTTTCACCGATATCCTCTTCTCTGTCCCTTCTCCAGATCTATGGACCCCCACCTCATGTCCACTCTCTCTCCTTCCTCATACTCTACCATTAACGGTGGCAACAAGTGGGTAGTGGGCATCAAGTGGGTAGTCTTCTTTTTGGCCGGCTTCTTATCCTAGTTCAGGGGCCACAGCCCAACATTCTCTTTGACCGCATCCTGCCTTCTCTCATTAACTTCCTTCCTTATCCTGCATCTCCCCCTTCTACTCTATCTATCTCTCCCTCACTCCTTCCCTCCCTCCCTCCTCTGACTGGTGTACCATGCCTCTGTACACCACCTTAGAAAACCTTCAAAGGCACAGACCTCCTCCACCTGGCGACTCAATGCCCGGTCAGTACTCCAGACTCCACTGACATCTGCCTCCTTCTTGAAGACATTGACCACAACATTTGCGTCATTACCGAGACATGGCTCAATGCCACTCAGTCACTGCTTTTGACTCCCTCCTCCCTGATGGCTTCAAGATCATCTCCAAGCCTCGACCTCACCACACTGGAGGGTGAGGGGTTGCCTTAATCTTCCCAGAGTGGGTTCCTGCTTCCATCTTACTCGCCCAGCTCTACTCTTCCTGGTTTGGAATGTGATCATCTCTCCCATCTCCACCCTGACCATTGCTACCATTTACCGGCCTCCAGGCGCCACCACCCTGTTCCTCTCTCTCTGAATGAGCTGATTTCTGCTCTTCCTTACTTCCATCCACCTCCAACCTCCTCCTCCTCCTGGGTGATTTCAACATCCAACTGGACTCCCCAGTCTCTACATCCATCCTCTTCACTGACCTCTGCACCTCGCTTTCCCTTGCCATTCTCCCTTCTGGGTCAACCCACTCAGCTAGACATACTCTGGATGCACTCATACACTCTGACCTCTCTCCCAATTCCCGCCACTAGTCACCCCTCTCTCCTGGTCAGACCATTCTCTCCTCTCCTCCCACCTGGGTCCCTTTGGCCCTCTGACCACCTCCCCAAAAGCCCTGCCAACCTTGTTCGCTAACATCTGCACGATGAAATGAGTGTCAGCTGCTGCCTTCGCTTCCACCTTCATCCCCCTGTCACCCATGCCTCTGATTCTACCTCGGACTCTGCCCTCAGCAACCTCCACCTTTCCATCACCAATACTCTTGACATTCTTGCCCCAGGCATGAGGATCTGCCTGAAACCTGCCATTAAGCTTAACACCTGGTATGACTCTGAACTTGCAGCCCTGAAACGAAAGTGCAGGGCGACAGAATGGAAGTGGCAAACCTCAGGCTCATCCTCTGACAAACTGGCCTGCCGCCTGCTCCAAAGGCAAGACAGACTCTCCATCCATGCCAGGAAAAGAGCCCACATACAGGCACGGGTTTCTGGTGCATCCAACACGGCTGAACTTTTCAGGATCTGAAGGGAACTAGCCAACCCTTCTGCAGTCTCCTCCTCACCTTCTCCTTCCCAAGTCCTCTGCAACACACTGGCCACACACTTTGTAACCATAACTCAGGACATCCTGATCAACCATGCAACACACCCTCACAACCCATCACACACGCCCTTACCTCCCTTGGCCCCCACCCTTCTCCTTCCTCCTTCTCCCCTAAAGTTACCAGAGTTGTCCACTCCATGAAAGTCTCTTCTAAACAGGTTTCCCCTTGCTTCCCCTCCTCCCTTAAGCATTCCCTTGTGTGCCCACTCCTTAAAAAACCTTCAGCAGACCTTACCTGCCCTGCCAAATACCGCCCTATTTCCATCACCCCCTTCCTGGGGACGTTGCTGGAGAAGACGACATTGCCCTAACTCAACTCACACAACAAACATGTTGGTGGTCTCCACAACCATCAATCTGAATTCCGAGCATCCAGAGGCACAGAAACTGTTCTTCTGAACACACGTGAAGAACTACTTGCATCTCAGGTCTCCAACTCTCCAGCCGTCCTCATCCTTCTCGATCTCTCCTCTGCCTTTGACAGTCAACCATTCCATCCTCATACAAAGGCTTCATGATACCCTTGGCATCTCAGAAGGGGCACTGGATTGGCAGAAATCCTTCCTTCATGATCGATCTTCCCAAATCATCGAGGGCACCTTCACTTCTCCTACTTCCTTCTCCACCTATGGTGTACCCAGGGTTCTATCCTGTCCACTTGGCTCATTAACATGGACCTTGATCTGCTTGCACGCCTCATCTCCTCCAACTTTCAGTGTTACGCAGACGGCACGCGGCTCTTGTTCAAACTTCCTGCTGACCCTCTTGCACCCTCCATCATCCCTGCCTGCCTATCCGCCATCCAGTCCTGGTACACCTTCAACGATCTCTGCCTCAGTGCTGTAAAACTGAGATCCTTCCCATCAAGACCCCTGCTCCCTCCTTCTTCCCTTCACTCTGGCCTTCCTATTTGGGCTCTCCTCTTGCTCCTTCTTCTGAAGACAAAAACTTTGAAGTCATCTTCGACTCCACTCTCTCCTTCCTCCCTCACACTCAGACATTGCCAAGAAGTCCCACTTTCAGCTCTTCCTTCTCAAAGGAATTCTCCCTTTTCTCACATTCCCACAGAGGCTCAATGCTACCGGAGCCCTGGTTCTCTCTAGGCTTGACTATTGCAATAGCCTCCTCCTGAATCTACCTTCTTCCACTATGTGACCCCCTCCAGCTGATCCAGAATAGGGCAGCAAGACTTATCCTTGGCCTTAAGCATCTCTTCTGCCCTAAAATGTCTTCACTGGCTCCCGGTTGCTGCACAGATTAAATTCAAATCCCTCTGCATCATCCACAAGGCTGTCACCAACTTTTTGTGTGTAAAGCATTTTGCTAAGCAGGGGGAAGGTGGTCATTTGCTTTCCTCAGCTGGCTCCCTCCTATGGAACAGCCTCCCCCTCCCTCTGCGCCTTGAGCCGGACTTTCTTAAATTCCGGAAGCTCCATAAGACTTTCCCCTTTACCTCCTCCTTCCCTTCCACTCTCCTCTGCTAATCCCACAGTTGATGTGATTGGTGTCCAAGGCCTTTATGCATCCTCAGGGCCCTTTACCTCCCACACCCAATCTGCCCAGCTCCTGTCCACCTTCAGCACTTGCATTGGCACACCTTCCGCCCCGGAGGTTCCCACTTACACCTAACGTGGTTCTGGCCGTGTAGCACTCAAGAATCATGAGGTCAGATTTTAGCCAGGCATAGGAGACCGATTACCAACGTCTCCTCCATCTGCACTTTCATCCTGTGTTTTCTAAATTCACTGGCATGGAACATTTTTTGCTTACAAACAAACTGCCAGTTAAAATGTACAAATGAATGTTTTATTTGCCATGCCGCTTGCATTGATGTCATAGTGAATGTATAACTATGCTTTTGTGTTCCACAATGGACATTATAGATTGTCATATATAAAAAAATCTACTAAAATGCTTTGCATAAAGAAAATAAGCATCAGTTAATTAATAAAAAGCTGTAATTTTGTATAAAAGAATTGGAATTTTGTACATGAATATTGCATTGGAGATACCTGTTTGACACCAGCAAGCATGCGGTTTCTTTCAACGGTTGCCCAAACTGCACGGGCACCCGTAAGGGTCTAAAACAAATGTGCACTGTATTCACCCTGTGCACCCCTAAGATCCATAGAGGGCAGGACAACCCCCTTGTTATAGCACTCAAGAATCATAGCACTTCATCTGTGGCTCACCCAAGAGCTCAGACTCCCCAGCACTTATCCCCTCTGCCCTCTTTCTTGCTGCACTTGCACATTCTGAATACTCAGAGGGCATAGTAGGTTCGTCCTTTTTCCTTTTTCTTCCCACTCCTCTTAAATATTGTGTTTTGTAATGTCTTTCACTACCTTGTTCCCCCCCCCTTTGCCCTGTGAGCACTTTGAAACAGTATTTTACTTGCTGTATAAGCGCCTAACAAGCAAACAAATAAATATCTAGAACGGTTGACATGGATGGCTCGGATTAAAATGTTGTCCAAATTAAACTGCCTATTTCCATGATTGGAGTTTCCATGAGTAGTAGAGGCTTCTCTGTAGTTGCTGAGGAAAGGTTTTAAAATAAACTCGAGCAAGGCCTTCTCTCAGGACGGACCATATCCAGAGTCTACATCGCTTTCTGGATCACAGCACAAACTGGTGGCTGCGTCCACCTCTATTCTAGTTATTTTGTGTGGGATTTTTGGAGGGACTGGGTTGTAAGGGAGAATGCCCGAAGTAAGCTCAGTCACCAGTGTTGGGTGCTTTCTCTGGTCTCTGCACTCAGCCATAACGTCCATAAGGAGTCTGATTATAACAGACTGCATGACTGTGTGGTATGGATATAGACAACTGTGAACACAGTGCCGGACCAGGAGAAAGGTCGTTTTCCAAGCTTGCCATGCCTGATCTGTGAGAGGTCCCTGTATCAATGGGAATCAGCTGCACTGAAGGAAGAGAATAAGTGAGACCTTTGATAAGACTGTTCTGCTAAAGCTTTAAGTGTTGGGAGTTGGGCAGGGACATCATTTGGGGGTCGCAGCTGCAACTCCTCCTGAGGTCTCCCTTGCTACTACTAAATCAGTGACTCAGGCCCGCTTCAGGGGGTGAGTCACCGATTTGTCTGTTCTTAAACACCTCAAATTCACAATGCAGATAAAAACGTCCAAAAAGCATTTAGGGTAGAATGAGCATCCATTTCGGGCTATGTATTTTGCTTTTCGCAAGTTGCATTAAAGCATGTTTTTTTCTGCCTTTGTCTCTGTTACGATCATCACAAGACATTCCATCTCAGAGTCCTCGGTCATTTGACAAAATCCTTGTGCCTAAAAGCTTGTGTACAGTGTAGAAATGTTTGACCATAGCACATAAAGTGGCCATTGATTTCATTGTGCCACAATTAATGCAGTGTTGTAATGTGTCTATCTTTCCTATCTCCCTGGCATGCTGTTCGGGATGTTTGTTTGCATGTATGAGGTAAAGAGTGCCCAGAGTACGACATGCCGTGCGAGTGCGCTGCATTTGCCACGCTAATCTATTCTTTAATACACAGTTATGAACCGTCCCAATGGTATGTATTTTGCCAACCTCTAAAGCCTGAAAAGTAGATCCACGCAGGCTTGACATATGAACAACTTTGCACCAGACCTGCAGATGAACTGGCCTGCTGTTAAATCGCAGTTACCAGTGTAATGGTATCTACTGCAGAGTGTAATTTGCTTTCTGACTTTGAGAACATTCAGATATGTAATTGCTCATTTTATTATAGCCGGTAAGATAGTTCTGCTGCAATGTGGGTGTGATCTGTAGGTTTCAGGTTTGAAACCCTGGCAAGGCCAACTCAGCCTTTCATCCTTCTGAGGTCGATAAGTGAGTACCAACACAGGTTGGGTGATATTGTATCTATATTTGTTCTATATAAAGTGCTTAAGCCTAAGTGCTTTATAATAACACATTATTATCATTAGACCTTGGACCTCTGCTTGCATTCACAGTAATGTGATAATACGGGCCTATCCACAGTGATATTAACAATACTTATGGTGATCCATTCTTGCATGAAATGTATATCACATTAGTGATATTGTAACCATATTTTTCATAGGGTACTATAAACAATGCTATGTGATGCCACTTCCTGTTTTGTCAAGGGGTGAACGGTCATGTTTCATTGCTTCCCGTGACAACACTTCGGGGTGTGGTCAAATGACATCACTTCATGTGATGTCAACGGAGGTCATGGATCGTGTGATGTCCCTTCCGCTACCCCTGGCATTTTGGTAAAATGACGTCCCTGGAGTTGGTGGGGGGGTGTTATGGTTTGGAACAGTTGTGGATGTGCATGGGTTTCTCTGGGCTTTTGGGTGTGTGGTTTTCACATGGGTGGTTGTGTGAGTGTATGTATGGTTGGCGTATTAAGGGATGTATCCTTTGTGGAGTACCATTATATGTATAGTGCCAGGTAGTATCATCAGATGTGCGTTTATAGGCCAGATATAAGGAAAATATAGCAAGCCCCCTAGTTACTCCGAGCATATGCCAGGTATTTCCCTCCTACTGCCCGATACTCCCACCACATCCCAGGTGTTGGTTCCATAAACCCCTCAATAGTGCCATAATACACCCCAGCCATTTGCAGAGTACTGATACAATATGCCCAGATATTGTCATCAAATGACATTGCCATAGGACTATATGAAAGCTGCTGCAATGATACACATCTCCTCAATGCATACCCATGCAGATATAAGAATGTGAGGTGAAACAGAATGAGTTTCCAGTGCATCCTAAAAATCCATTTGCCCACCTACAAAACAACCTGATGCCATACACTCAATCAACTATTCCTAGCACAAAATAGGACTCACCTGGTCTACGTCCTGCTAATCCATGCTCCCCACATGACTGTTCCAAACTGAAGAGAAGGTGTTTCTGTAGTAATAACACATTTTTGGTATTGGGCCCTTGAGCCACATATCTCAGCCTCCAACAAGTGATTAGTCAGTATTTAAGGGGGAGTTGCATTGATATCAGTTGTAGGGGCGGAACCAGATATGGGTGGTGTGATGAATCCAGCGGAGTCTTCACAGAATCCGTACCTAAAGTCTCTGGTGATATATTACCACCTCATCTAGGTTTTCATGTTCTACAAGTGGGGCTGTGCGTCTTTTTGTCCTGATGTTGGATCTGTGTTCACAAATCAGTCATTAAAACGCGGATTTGTGAACACAGATCCAACATCAGGACAAAAAGACGCACAGCCCCACTTGTAGACCATTACATCACAATGGGTCATTCAGAAAACGATCTGGCATGGACAATACTTGAAAAAGTATTAATACCTAGAAGAGGTGGTAATATATCAGCACTCTTATTGAAGAGAGAACAGATGTGGATCTTCCGAATACAAAGCCACAAAATTGGCCTAAATGAAGAAATCTGCTGGCAGGCTCTAGCAGTACAATGAGTAGTCATTGCAGATGCAGTACTGTCAATACTGTAAGTTGTTGCCCAGTATCTTTAGCTGGACATATTCTGGCAGAGCTAATTTTTATCCCTGGCATCACACTTTTATTTGGATCCATGACGTCACCTTTTTCTAAAAATTGTCTTACAAAAAATGTAGAATTTAAACTGTACCTAGTGTACCGTCAATGACCTGAGTACATGTGCTATAATTGTATATAAGCACATTGAGTGGTAATACAATTGGACTCACAAGATTAAAACAGCAAGCTCAGGATGATGGGCCACTAGCAGAATAACATCCAATAGCTATAACATCAGGAAATCAAGTGGTCCGGCATACTGGGAGCCTACAGACAGTGGATTTTATTACTATTCCAGCCAGATAAACAACAGAAATCGCTATTGTAATTTCTTTTCGGCATGCTATCAATGGCAACAGACATATAGGACAATCACATATGCAGAATTTGACACATACGGAATGAGTTCACAAAAGGTGTGATCATGACGGCCCCAGAGCTAACTGATATGGTACATAGTAACCAGAATATTGATGCAACCGTTTCTCATGGTGCCAAGGTTGGCTAGAACGAGACAGAGGGAAAGAAAAAGAAATAGACACTTCACTTTTCCATGCTACCTCAAGGTAGTCTAGTACTACAACTCCCATGACTCCTTGGGAAGCGGTAGCTCGGCGCGATATAATTTATGATAAGAGGGAGAGGACAACTGCACACAGTAGATATGGCGTACATGAATTGCAGCCAAAAAGCTACATATCAGTGCCAAGTCAAGTCATGAAAGTCCGGGAGGGATAGATGGAAACAACCAATCCCATGAGCACCCGGGAATAAGCCGCGCCTCAAATTGCCGAGTTCGGCAATGTCGAGACACGTAAAATGAACAAAAATATAAATACATCTGACTTCTAGTAACAGGTCTAGCCTAAGTTTGGAATAGTCAATTATTAAATGAAAAAGACAAACGTTACGGGGTTGTTCTAAAAACGAACAGTATCACGTGATAATAGCAGGTGATCATAAATAGGGAAGTCTTACAAGATGGCTTCCACAACCAAGAATCAGAAGACGAAGGTGAACGCAACAACAGTGAGATCGGAGGTAAGCTCTAACTAATTGCAGGGAGTCCTAAGCGCCAAGTAGAGAGAATAGTTAGACTAGCTGACCGCCTCACAAAAGAATGGAATTGTTGAACTACGGTTGAATTACTGCAACCTGTAAATTATGGTTCATAAATGTAATAGGGAACGAATACAATATAAACAACAGTTGGATACCAGGATAGTATAAGTGATCCTTTGAAGACTCACCATAAATACCTAGTCTAACCAAATGTATGGATGCGAATATGAGACACACTAGCAAACACTTTTTGACACCGGGACTTGTCTTCCAGGGTTACCAGACACCCATTGAAGAAGACTATCCTGATACGTGAATGATTGACCACAACTACACAGTAAAGGTAAAAAATGCCCCCAATGTTATCAATATGACCCAATGAATAACAAAATACGGGCATGACTACAAGTATATCCATTATCTATCTAATCATAGACACTTACCCGAGTGAGATCCCGGAATACACCCAAGACCAGGATACGAAGCCCACATCTGATTGTGGACAGATGCATTGATAATGAGACTTAGGTCATTACAGATAAGGATATGAGTTTTAAAGTATTGCCTTACCTGCCCTGATCTAGCACTTTTGAGACTGATGATGCCCCATCTGTCTTTTTAACCCTATTGGGCCTGGAAATGTATCCAACATGCCCGTCTGGAAACCTGAAGATTTCCTCAAGACATCCCTAGAAATGAGTATTGTAAAGAAATGATTGATCTTGCACAGAATATATCAAGATCATACCTGTCCTGAAGAAAGCGGAAACTAACTGCGACCGCTGAAACTGTTTGACTTCTATAAAGTAGTCTTGGCCTGATGACCCTGGCTCCAAGACCCACTATACGTGTGATAACAGGGCTTGATTAACTAAACAAATGAATATATAGAGAGCATCCAAGTGACCCATTCAGCAACCACAAACGGGACACTTATAGATTTTAGTTATGATTCGACTAGTTTTTTGTCAAAATTCTATTTTATTTTTTTATTGATAAGACACAAACATTGGAGGAGGGAATATTAAAGCTAAAAACCGACCACCAATGTATGTGCACTTTACCTTTTTAGTATAGGGAAGTAGTGAGTGAAAAAAGGGAAAGGTCCTCTACATTCCATTTGTAGTCGTCACAGCAGCGAATCCTAGGGCTCATGTGATAACCACATATGTAGAATAGTGCCACAGGGCAATCAAGCTATTGCAAATGGACTTAGACAGAGGAATAACTCCCCACTAATTAAAAACTTCTGTCAATTATGTGTTAATAAACAAATATAAACAAGCCTTGTTTAGGGAACGATTCAGAAACAAGTTGTTTGTAAACCCTATTGTCAGAGGAGGAGATAGGCAATAGTGGGAATTGACCTAAATAAGCATTGCCTAAGCCAAAGAGGAGCGGAATTGAGGAAAAGCCATTGTCAACACTTGGTGAATGCAAGAGGGCGAAAGAGTGACAGGAAGGCTGCCCTTCTGGCAAAAGGTGTACAGGAGGAGAGGAGCATACCCTGCATTGCAAGTGGCAAACACAATTGTGGAACAAACAGCATCAATGTGTTTCATGTTTTCCCGAAAGAAGTAGTCCATATTATTGTTGATCAAATTATAAGACTTTTGAGTTGTCTGAAGATAGAATTGAACCACAAGAGTACATGTGGAAGTAGTAGTCATTTTTGCTAGTCCTGACAAGGGAGTACACCAGGACAAAGGGACCTTGTCATATAGGCCTGGCAGGTGAGTGGACCAGGCCAAAGTCGTTGGAGTACTCTGGTGTGGTTAAAAGTGTTGAAGAAGAAGTGGCAAGTCCTTAAAAGCACATTATGAATCAATTGTGAAGACATCCTGACCAATGAACATTGCTAATGCAAGCATGTTGCAAACTATTGCAGAATCATCTCGAAGGAAGCCTTTTTGTTGTTCTTGACAAACTGTGGAAACTGCCTTATACTTTGTTAATGATAAAGGATATTTGTACCGTGCACTATCACCACCGGAGTGGTCCCCTGGTGCTCTAGTGGCTCTGAAAAGGTAAGGAGGGTGAGTTAGTGGGAGTAAGCGGGAAATGTGCAAGAGAGCAGTGATGTGATGTTGGCAGCCTCAACACAGTTAACACTGCTCACTGGGCTTGGGGTGTTTTCCGGTCGATAGACGTTGTGTGCTGTTGTGCTAGTCTATGTGCAGTTTGTTTTGTTGTTACGGTGTAGTGAAGTTTGTGCGGTTTGTTGTGGTATAGGGTTGTGGTTGTGTTTGGTTAGAGTTTGAGAGGGGTAGGCAGAGGGGTGAAATTGTTAGTGGATTGGTTATTGGCATCGCTGTCTAGAGACGATGTGGTGAATTTCTACATTCTTTCTAGGTGTGGCACGAGAACATTAAAGCATGTCTATCTAGCCATGGCATCAGCCGATATTCACAATCCCTTCCATAAATGAGGCCTGCCAATATTCACAACTGTTCAGATTCGGCCCCTGTCCACCTTTGGAACCTGTACGGCTAGCTGGTGTTTACAATTCCGTCTGAGTGGGGCACATGCTAACATTCAGTTCTATCTATATGGGATGTGGGCTAATGTCTATGAATCGTCTAGGCAAGGCACACCTTAGCATTCAGAATTCTGTTTAAGTGTGGCACATGCTGACTTTTCTTTGAAGAAAAGTTGTGTCGAACTCCCTACTTCAAGTGAAGAGATCAAAGAGGTGTTGAATACTTTCAACTGTTGGTTAAATTCAGTTGAAAGACTTATTGGAACTATATTGGAACTTTGTTGCATGACAGGATTTCCTTACTCTTTTCAACTGTTGGTTCTAATCCTGATTAAATCTGTGGACGGGTGATTAACCCAGGTTGTAGGGAGAAACAGTTACTTGGTCTTGAATATAACTGCTGATTTTGTTGTATCTGAATTGCCATATGTTACCCTATTGAGTTTGTTGTATGTACAAGTGTGAGGGACAACATACTTTTGTTAGAGTGTTTCCTTTAATTTATTTTAGGCAGGGAAAACCTTGTGAGGGTAGGAACAGTGAGGCATTTATCAAACCCTTTTTGATTTTAATAAAATGCCATCTTTTGAAAAAAAAACACAAAGTTGTCCACGTCCCATTTCTGACCCCTTACAATGGGGTCAGAATTGCAGTGCCCCCACTGAAATCCTTGGCGGGTATTTGACTTGTTATAAGGGTAAAAATATTGTCAGTGACGGAAATATCTCCAAATGAGGGTCAGTTGCAGGGTCATGTATGAGTTGTGTGTCTTGCATTTACAGAATGTTTTTTTCTTTCGTAAATGAGGTTCAGTGCCACAAAAACTTAGTAGACTTCATGGAAGTTGCCCCCTCTCCCCCATTACATCTGGGAATTGATTTCACCGTTTCCAAGGGTTGTGACTGCTGACCAATGTCTCCTCTATAAACCTGTGTCTTACGATGTGGTTCCTGTGAGAATGTGTAAGTGATTAGAGCCTGGTTCTAAGAGTATGTGTGATAAAAAGGATGCTGGTGTAAATGAATGAAAGCAACACGTTTGAGGCTGAGACTCATCTTACTTGCACATGCTCAGAGTACTTGTCATAGAAAGCGATGAGAGCGCAGAGTGTTCACTGGAGGAAGACTTGTCTGGACTGTTCTTAGAAATACACAGCCTTAAAGTTTACAGTGTAGATAATTGTATAGCAGGAGTTTGCAGAGATTGACAACTCTAAACACGTGCATGTGATTAGTCTCCTCAGAAAGCCCACTTCTAATAAGGGGCATAGGTTGGAAAACAATTGTTTTCTTTGAGAAAATTTGAGGAAATGGAATATATAAAAAATCAAACTGTTACAAGATGGAATTGCTGTCCTACTTCCATAGATCGGAACTCTTCATAGAGTTCTCAACTTGCTGAGAATGGCTAGTTCAGTTCCCAAGTCTTGTCGTTTGAGTGTGCCATTGCTCACTTGTCCCAATGCTGCGTACAGATCATTTCAAAGCAATTGAACGTCTACACACATGAGGAAACAATGGCTTCACTGACAGTGAAACAGACTATTTTCCTAGGCTACGATGTGTACAATCCCATACCTCAACTCGGGGCCACTGAAATAGACACATGCTAAAGAATTTCTTGCAATGAGAAATGTGTGAACAGCAACATTACGGAACATTATAAAAACAATTCAGTACATAAACACCTATGCTGAGTTAGTTAAATTCCAATGAAACAAGACAATCGACAATAGTTCCTTTGGCTTTCTTTTTTATTAAAATAAGATAAAGTAAACCCAATCATAAAAAGGTATACAAACATATATAGAAAGACAACAGATAAAACCAAAATGGGCCCTAAGCACTGAGGACGCCATCCACACATGGGCAGAAAGGACAACGCGACCGTCCAGACATTAGTTAACTTTGGGAAGGAGCAGTAGGCCTGGTCCTTTCAAATTCAAAGAACAAGATATATTTTATTTTCCCCATTTTCCTTCACAGTTCAATAAATATATGCTATTTTTCCCCCGTTAATTAGCAGTAGCAAGATATACAATGTCGAACCTCATTAAGCGGCACAGGAAACATTTGAATAATTATGACGGCGGACTGAAAGACATATTTCCCAGTGCAAATATTTAGTGTTGTGATACCTGAAACTGCTACATTACACAGGGACTCCCACCCTGCCCGTCACTTTATCCCCTCCTCCGTCCTTTTCTTTGGATGATACCAAATCCCCTCCATCTCATCCACCTTTATGGTGTGGTAGTGAACACATTTATTTTTCCATACATGCAATTTATCCTCTATGGCAAAAATGCTTTAACCCGTACCTCAAAAAAAAGGGAGGTATATCTAAATTCTTTTAGCTTTGCTGTGTGCTCCAGACACAGTAAGGCTGGGGTATGTTGAGGGACATCTCTTTAGGCTTGTGCATTAGCTCTGTTGCTCGGTTAATATTAATAAAATCTAAAAAAAAAAAACAATAGATAGGTTTTTATAGATATTCTTCATAGTTTCATTTCTCCTTCTCGTACTCTGTAAACCAATGTATTTCAGCGTGCAGGTAGATGAGTCTTAATAGGAAAAGCAAGGATAGAATTAACTGCTCATAGTCCTTCAAAATATTGCAAACAGCAGGTTTGCTGCGTAAACCATCGGAACCGGCAACACACAATGCCCGTTCAAAGTACACAAATAGTTTACAAGCAATAGGTAAAGGCCAAGAAATGGGCCCAACTCTCAGCTGATGTGCTGCTTCCATTCTCTGTCCACTGTTACTAGAGTGCACAGAGTTAGAACTTCAAACTCTCTCCCAAGATGGCCTATCATTGCTACAAGCGAGATTCTGGCCAACAATCTATGGCTTTGCTGTGGCAGACACATGTTTACCACCCACTGTGGGTGATACCATCCTGCTTCAGACTTCACCTGTAAGAGGACAACACTACTCAGAGATTGACCAAAAGGAACTAGAGATAGGGATAAGGGTGACTGGACTCTAGTGCATCGCACTGTATACAAGTGTTGTGTTTTAAAATTGCACGGTTACGCAAGACTCTTTTGGTGCTAGGAATACTCGAGGTGAGATGGCTGGATAAACGCTGTCTAAAAAAGCAAAAGGGAAAGGGGCGAGCTGTAGAAGGAAACACACATCACTTGCTATCAATTCCAAGAAAGTGCTTGGGGGCCACAAATATACACTTATAAGAGTGACAGACATTTTGTTCAGCAGAGGCGGCTTTAGACCTTCAATGGAACGAAGGCAAAGAACTAAAAAAAACAAACAGAATAAGGAAGGCATGATTAGTGGAGCTAAGAAAACAGATATGGCGTGGCAGGAACGGCTATAGCACAACAGAAAACAATAGGTTTCCTTTTCACTTTGCATATGGATTCGGAAAAACCACAAGCTGCATTTTTAAAGCACAAATTCCCCCCACCTGCTTTGCTACCAAACTAAATCCCGCGTGATGCCCAAGTCACTGGTGGAATTAACCAACTTTGCAATGCCACCCAGTGAACTTAAACTCCAAGACCTTACTTGGCCTACATTTCAGAGGCAAACGACTCCCACTTCACTGTTTGCGGGTCAAGCCACCCACTCGACAGAAAAACGAGCACTAGAAGTAGTGATACAAACTAATGGCTTTCCCAAAGGAGCTTGATGGTCTAGTTCAGTTATCAGCCAGCACACCCGTGATGTGGGCAATACAACAACCTCTGACAAAAAGCTTCAACTCCGCTCTTAAGCGGGCAGTTTGCGGTTTCACATAATTCATTAATAAAAATAACAAACATAACTGGCATATTTTTTAAAAGACACTTGAAAGAAGGTCATGGATTGAACCATTTAACCAATTTCAAGAAGGAAATCGTCCTTTTAAATTATTATTAAAACAAATCTTCTCCCATATGGCCTGGAAATGCTTCTTGCAAACAATAAAAAAAAACAAATTGCAGTGTGCCTAGCCTGAAAGGCTGGGCTATACTTGCACTAATACTTCTCTAAGACCAGTGTCCATCATTTCTATTCTCCCGCACATTCAATTTAAATCTCAGGAAGTCATTTAATAAGCCAATTATTTCTGAAACAATCTACTTTCAGGATTGCAACGCAGAGTATTATTGCTCTTAAGATGCATCCTCAATCTTGGGAAGAAGCTCTGCCTTAACAAACGGATGGTACAGAAGCATCTTATCACTTGCAAGCATATCCGACTTCGCTCCTCCGACCCGCGTATTCAACTCTGGATAGGACTTACATTTTGTATGCAAGGAGTACCGGTGGGGAATTTTGTGGAAACAACCGCTTCTGGGTCTTTTGGCACCAAAGAGAATCCCCATAGAGAGGGCCAGCACCCAAAGATGGCTGCATAGTCTGTGTAGGTCGTTAGATTGTTTTGGTTCAGTTGGTTATCACAAAATGAAGGTACCATTCCTCGTTTTTTATTAGGGTACACTTTTAGTAAGTCTGAGATGTAAAAACAAAAGGGAAATTACAATGGAACGGAAACCACGGCCAAATTGCACTGTGTTCAACTGTTTTTTCCCCGTGTCACTCTACCAGTGGCATGGGGAAAACAAATTGACAGCTACAAATGCATGGCTCACGAAGGGAGATAAGTGGACTAAAGACTTCATTCCCTCAAATTCCTACAAACTTGCCTTATTCAGTGATCCCACGGCTTTCCCCTGCCTCCGTCTTCAACTCAAACCAGTTTATTACTCAAGCAGTCAAGCAGAGATGAGGGCTAGTCCTGTAAACCAGCCCCTAAGTGCAGTCTGAGCACTTATTAGGTTCTTGATGCAAACCTATTAAAGACTTAGCCTATCTGAACAACTTTTGCTTCACAATCTAATGTGTGCCTTCTCAGGGCGGCCAATATGTTAGTAAGTAGAATAAGCATCCTTCTCTAGGCAGCTGCAGCCCTACCTATAGTCATGAGATGAGTCAAACATTGGGGTTGAACATTGGAAGTCTTCACACAGAATTCCTGCTGGTTAACAATTCACAGCCTTTAAAATTCAGCAATACGAGTGCAAAACATCGGAGTAGCTCTAGACATGTGCCAACACACCCTTCTGATTACCCATTGGAAGCATACACATTTCTGCAGGAGAGGTGGCGAGCGTCTGCCTCTACTGCTGTAGCATAGTAAACAACTCATTTACAAAACGTCCACCAAGGCCCCCGAGCTACCATCACAAATAACGAGCAAAGCACCCGGGAGCTATGCAACATGGTGGTGTTGGACAAAGGCACTGCCTACTTCCGGAAAGGGAAAGTAACACATGATCCAGTTCTCAATTATGATGGAGATTCAGAAGCGCAATGTATTCATCTCCCATACATGGGATGTGGATAGGGTACTTCCTCTTTAAATCTATTCAAAGTCCTGCATCACAGCCCTCCAATAAACGCGATGCTCAGCATCACCAATACATACACCGATATCCAGTGTGACAAAGTGACTGCTTTTGTAATGGGTAATCTGTGTACCGTAGTATAGAAAGTGTAGGTGCCCATCAATGGGAAAAGCTATATTCTATGTTTGTACACTTAGGGGAAGACAGGGGAATTTAGATGGGAACACCAGGAAAAACATATGCAAAAGGATACTTCATACCTAATTCGGCTAACTGCAAAGACTGCTTCAGGTAACTTCTCACATATTCATTTACTGCAGTTACAATGATGCCACTAGTTTGAGTTGATCATAATCAAACCAAGTAGATGAAAAAATCCAGGTTTCTAATGTTCCCTGTGCTATACCACTGGTCCTCCTTGCGGACAAGTATGCAGGTGTGCTCTCCCCTTTGCCAGATGATCTAAGCATTCAGTGAGCACCAACCCTAGGTCCGTCTTGGAAGATTCCTCTTGCCAGGTCATGGAGGGCGAGAAATAACAGATGATATTTAATTTGAAGGGCTAGCTGAGTATTGTCCGATAACGGGGAAGATATACTTGGCACAGAGACAGTGGATACAGAAAGGCCAGTGGATGGTCCTGCCTTGGAACCCTAGCAGCAGAAGGGAGGGCGGAAACAATCGGAAAGTCCTTGCTTGCAGAACATACTTCATCATTCCAGCAATGGGCCCAGCTGTGCTAGGAATAGTCAATGGGACCGCCATTTGCCACGGGGCTCGATAACCAACATACAAAATAAAAGGATTATCTGGCCAGCATTTTACAAAATCAAATATGGTACAAAAAGGTTTTGGTTTGTCTTCCCACTCCTCTTTCCAGTTTTCCTTATCACTACTTCGAAGTGATGCTTTACTCTACAGTGACGGATTTGGCCAGGTTCCTGGGGAAATCCACCTGGAAAGAGAATACAGAAGAGGCTTTATTATGCAAAAACATTCACATGAACCATCTATGAACTTCCCTGGTGCATTTAGAAGCACGCCCCACAAGCCTTACGAGTTAACTTTTGAACAGTTTCATTTAGAGGCTCATCTCACAGCTCTGCCGCAGGAGACTATTAAAAACAGACTGTGTTTTGAACCACTCAAACCAAGAGCAGGCCAGGAGTGTTGCAGTGTCCACTGAGCTAAAATAAATGCAAGATCACAATGACCCACATTGTACCTTACGATGCCAGAGTCTACTGTGCTTCTGGGTTGAAACATTACATCCTAAGCAAAAACCGAGAGTCAAACGTCTCAGCACAAAATATTATTCCACCCTAAAAGTCTTGAATGGGCAGAAAGGTTCTCCTTTCAAGCGCCATGTGGCTCTACTGCTCTGCTCTGAGCTTTCAGCTACTCTAGGGTAACCAGAGGTGTACAGCTACAGCCCTTCTGCAAGCTTCACACACTCGCCCTGCAGTGATTTTCAGAAAGAAAGGAAATCGTCTCGTAAACTGTACATACTTGAGATAGTGCAAGTCACTGATTAGTTCCATTACCACAGTAAAAGGTCATCCTCAGGGGCGCTCTGCATATATATGTTGGGGGAAATTGGGAGAGTTTATATTTATTACATGGTCCCCATGCCCTTACTCAATTCAAAACATGTCTGATGCCCCCTCATTGCCACAAACTATTCAGGTGACCTGATCCACATCCAATTCACTATCGGTCTATAAGAACACTCAGAACAGAGAGAAAAATATCCAACTATCCTACTGACTTATCAGTACTGGGAAACCCAGCTGTGTTGAACATGTTATGACAACAGAAGACCCCTCTACTAGTACAGTGCTTGTAGCAAAGGGTGTGGGGTACTTGGTGGTTGAAGGTGGGTAGGGGGCATACACTGCCCTCCCCCCGGTTCAATTAAAGCAGATGCTATCAAAATCATACTGTGGGGGTTTCAGAGCAGAAAGCCGTTCAAGCCCATATTAAGAATGGGTTTGCATCATGTCTAATGGATACGTTATGGGGGGAGAATGATTGTGTTATGTTCTCTTGTTTTGTGTTGTTTGTTATGTTTGGGAATATCAGGCCACCGCTCATGGCTACGTTATTAAATGTGTTAGGGTTGATATGTATTTCGAGGTTACTGTTTATTGTATTCTTGGATTCAGGTTTATGTTATGATCTGGGTGATAGCCTGCTGACCTAGTAGCATTTGCTTTGTACTTGATATGTTTCTTTCTTGTTGAAAATAAGAAATAAAGTTTAAAAAAAAAAAAGAAAAAAAAAACACTTTTGCTCTGAGTCACCTGAAATGTTTCATTTGGCCCTCATGGTTGGCATGCCTCCTTTTTCCATGGTAATCCCCATGACTAAAATTTCAGGGTTCCCCAAAAGTACCCTTAGCCATTATCACCCAGCAGGCCGCCCTGCTCGGCTCCTTGTGTAACTCACTGGTTGGTGGCAGTTTTGGATTCTTTTTGCACTGCACACTGCTGCCGCCATTTTTGCGATCCATGCTCGAAAGCTAGTTCCCTGTAGGTCCCTCTTAAAATGGCAACCTGGGTTTGACTCAAGGTAATGCTGAACTCTCCATAGGCTAGACAACTGATGGGGAACAATACACCCCTTTAAAAATAGTGGGCATAGACGCTACAATCATGAATCATTTTTATGGCTATATCGAACTGAGATTACTAGTAAACTTGATCGACATGGCAGCAAACTATCAGCTCATGCAATTCAGAAAATTACTTGCACAATTAGGCTGCAACATCAGAGAATGACTAAAGCTATCTATTACCAACTTAAATTAAACTGGGATCCAGACAGTGCAGCTGCTCTCATCCCTATTGATCCTTAGGCAGCTTTTGACTTTGTTGACATTATACTCTGGATCCCACCTTTTTGACCTAGGGATAAGCGAACAAGCTTTGGAACAGATGAGGTCTTTTCCCTAAAAACTGCACGCAACATAGCTTCATTAAGCCTCCCGTGCTGGAAACAAAAGAATGTCTGTTTTGTGTCTCAGGGGTCCTCAATACACCCCCCCCCACCTCTTGTGTTACTACTATCCACCCTCCTTTGTGGGATCCCTCAACAAATCCTTCCACAGCTACTCTCCAATCTTAACTTTACAAAATGTAGTCTACAATTGACTGAAAGGCACTGAGAAGACTCACGTCATATCCACGTAATACAGCAAGATGGAAGGCAAGGAGCTGAAGAGGGATGACGTTGAGGATGCCCTGAAGACAGTCCACTGTGTGAGGAACTTTGATTGTCCATTTAGAGTTCTTGATTGTCTCTGTGTCATCCTTGTCGCAGATCACAATCGGTCGGCCCTGTCAATGAAACAAAGTTAAAGAGTGTGAATCCCAAAAACAAATAGGAAAGCAAGCCACTGAATTTCCTGTAGGACACATCATTCAGGGAATTATGGGAATAAAGAAGAGTTTGTGATCCCTGGCACCTTTGTCAGATTAACAATGGTGTACTCTGGGAATACCCTCAATGTTTGATGAGAAGGGATTGAACAGGAAGAACAGAAACCGAATGGGGGCAGATCACCAAACCACATGCAGTTCTTATGACTATCAGTACAACCATTCAACGTGCTTGTACTTGGGAAAAAAAAAAAAAAGGAGGAACGTGGGGTTACATTTTTCGCTGTTTCAATATAGTTAACTTAAATTTCCACAGAAGACGAATAACAAATCATCCGTTTTCAGTACATTACATGTATTCAATATGTATTGTGCTCAATATGTATTCCAATGCTTCATATGGAGGAAATGAACTACAAGGTTACAATATATAAATGCATACTGAATGAGGAAATATCGTACTGAAAAAAGAAAAACACAAGAAAATAATTTGTTTCACAAAAAGCATCAGCCTCATAATTCTTTTTCCAAGTGTGTTCACCAATAGTGTGTTCGGTGGGTGTACAAATGGAAGATAAGATGAGTGAGGGAACCCCTGGAGCACCTGGAAGCAAAGACATTGTTGGAATACAACAATCCTCCCTTCTCTTGTGAAATGGTGTTGTACTAGTTGTCCATTGCATACAAGAATTGTAATGATCTGGAACTATATTCTTATATAGAAGAACAAGTCACTTATCAACTGTAACGTTCTTTTGACTGGATGTTCCTCCCACGTATTCCTCATCTTGTGATGATAATAATAATAATAGTAATAATAATAATAGTATTCACCAGCTTCGCTGCTTTGGAAAAACATTTTCGGCAGAGGGTGCTGTGCACGAGGTCGTGGCGTCGATGTCCCTCGACGGGCTCCATACTGTGTCGACGTCACAGTCAGTATAAATAGCTCGTGCTGCACCCGTTGGCTTCTGTTCTGTTTTTTCGAGGAAATATTCGAGGAACACTCAGGCGTGCCCCGTGACTGATAGACTCTTCGTGAGAGGAAAGTGTAAGAAACGCAAACTGTACTTTGGGGTGGGATGGGAGGGTCGATGAGGAATACGTGGGAGGAACATCCAGTCGAAAGAACGTTACAGTTGGTAAGTGACTTGTTCTTCGAATGGATTGTGTCCTCCCACGCATTGCTCATCTTGTGATAGACTCCCATAGCAGTGGTAAATTTGGAAGTGGGAGTACTAGTTATTGTTCTCAGGGACGGAATGAAGTACTGACATGGCAAATAAATCCTCAATGGAGGAGGAGACATCTAAGCAATAATGCCTGATGAAGGTATGCATTGATGCCCATGTTGCAGCTTAACAAATATCTGCTGCAGGGACTCCCCTCTTCAAAGCTGCAGAAGTAGCCTTTCCCCTAGAGGAATGGGCTCGTAGCCCATCCGGTGGGTCTTTTCCTGCTAATCTGTAGCACTCAATTATAGCCAGAATGATCCAGCGGGATATAGTTTGTTTTGTCACCGCTAATCCCAATTTATGATCTGTATAACCTACAAAGAGTTGGTCATCTTGACGTAACGTTGACATTCTTGAAATGTAAAAACTGAGGGCCCTTTTGGGGTCCAGTCTATGTAGTCTCTCCTCTTTGCCCAAATGAGGAGGAGGAGGCTAGAATGTTGGTAATATGATCTTTTGTGACAAATGGAAGTCAGAAACGACTTCTGGTAAGAAAGATGGTTTCACTTTAAGAACTACCTTGTCCTTGTAAAACGTAGTGTATGGGGGTTTACATGAGAGAGCCTGTAGTACACTAACCATGCGGACTGATGTTAAGGCTACAAGAAGGACAGTCTTTAGTGTCAGAAGCCTCAAGGGACAGGAGTGCAGAGGCTCAAATGGTATACAAGTTAGAAACTTGAGTACTAGATTTAAATCCCAAGTTGGGACATGAAACGGTACTGGAGGGTATACATTTGTAAACCCTTTCAGGAATTGAATGATTAATGGAATTTTGAAGTAGGTAACCTCTTCTGAGGAGCGCTTGAAAATGGACAGCGCAGCAAGATATCCTTTAATTGTTCCAATTTGGAGCCCCAGATTGGCTAGATGCAATAGGAAAGAGAGCACCATTGGGTGGCCACATTGAAAAGGGTTCACATCCTTATCTTTGCACCAGTTACTGAATTTGTTCCTACGACACCGGTACAAGGATTTTGTTGCTGGACTTCTGGCCGAAAGCAACATTTTCATTACGTCATCTGGAAGATCCCAATCCTTGTATCTCAAACTCTCAGAAACCATGTGTGAAGGTTGAGTGCCTTGACCTCTGGATGGAGAACGCGACCTTCCTCTTGCGAGAGAAGCTCCTCTCTTTGCAGAAGACGTATTGGAGGGCAGATGGACATGTCTAGAAGGTCCGGGTACCACGTCCTCCTGGCCCAATCTGGGGCAAGTAGGATCATGGTTTTCCTGAACTTTCTCAACCTCCCGATTACTTGAGGAATCACGGGGACTGGAAGAAATGCGTACAGAAGTGGAAACTTCCAGTCCACCACGAACTAGAGCTCCTCTCGGAGGAAATTCCGTTGAGCAATATGGTTTGCACTTCCGGTTTACCGTGGTCGCAAACAGATCCAGTTGAGAGGTTCCCCAAAGGGCGAAGATCTCCAGAAGGACTTCCTGAGCTAGCTCCCACTGGTGAGAGACTGTGCTCTGCCTACTCAGAGCGTCTGCCGCCGTGTTCTGCTCTCCGGCTAGGTGAACTGCCGATAGAGAGCTTCCTTCTTGTATTGCCCAGAAACAGAGCTGCATTGCCTCTCTGCACAGTGGTAGTGAACCTACGCCTCCTCTCTTGTTGAGGTAGTACATGGCCACCATGTTGTCCATCATTATCAGGACATTCTTTCCCTGTACAGAGGTCAGGAAAGTTTTCAGCGCTAGTCTGATTGCCCTCAGCTCTAATAGGTTGATGTGTAGTTTGGACTCTGATGGAGACAAGCGACCGCTGATTGTCAGATCGTTGGTGTGGGCTCCCCAACCCGTCAGTGAGGCGTCCTTTACTACTGTTATCTCCGGCCATGGTTGCCAAAAAGATTCTCCCTTGAAGATGTTGTTGTTGCAAGCCCACCATAGTAGATCCTGAGCAACTGCGCTCGTGACTTGCAGAATATCCGACATACTCCCAGAGAACTGGGACCACTGAGTTCTGAGGGCCACTGAAGGGATCTCATTCTCAATCTGGCCTTTGGCACCAGAAAGATGCAGGATGCCATGAGGCCGAGCAACCTCAGAAAATTGAAGGCCGGCAGATGCTGGGCATTCTGGAATTTTGTTACCATCTGCAAAATGTGGAGAGCTCTCATCTCGGAAGGCGAGGCTTTGCCCAAGAAAGTGTCCAGGCCTGCTCCGATGAATTGGAGTTTTTGGGATGGTATCATGTGGGACTTCTTGAAAATGAGGGAGAAGCCCAGTTTGTGAAGGAAGTGACAGGTGATCGACAGATGTTTTTGAGCTTGTTCAGGAGAACGTGCTCTGATCAACCAATCGTCCAGGTAGGGGGAGACGTGAATCCCCCCCTCTCCTGAGACTCGCTGCCGCCACCGCCATCAGCTTGGTGAAAACCCTAGGGGCAGAGGTCAGCCCGAATGGCAGAACTCGAAACTGATAGTGAGAACCGCCAACTGCGAACCTCAGGTACTCTGTGCGTGTGATGGATTGGCACATGAAAGTAAGCATCCTGAAGGTCCAATGATACAAACCAGTATTGGAGTTGGAGAGCCTGAAGGATCTGAGAAAGGGTTACCATCTTGAACTTGTCCTTCCTGAGGAACTTGTTCAAGTTTCTTAAGTCCAAGATGGGTCTCAATCCTCCATCCTTCTTTGGGATGAGAAAGTAAGGGGAGTACCAACCCTTGTTCCTCTCCGCTACAGGTACATGTTCTATTGCACCTTTCTCTAGCAGGGTTAACATTTTCTGCAACAGGAGCGTGTCTGGAATTTTGGCAGAGTTGGCTCCCGGTGGATGGTCCTGAGGCCTATTTATGAAAGGGAAGGCAGTAACCTTGAGCTACTGTTTCCAGTGCCCAAGCATCTGAAGTAATGCCCCACCATTCTTTCAGATGCTGAGAGATTCTGCCTCCCACTGGGGTTTTGGGAGATAAGGCCTCAGAGTGATTGCAGGCGCGGCTGAGGGCAAAGATGCCGTTCCTGGGGATGGCTTTGCAGTCTTTCCTCTTCCACCACGAGTGACATTTCTTGTGCCTCTTTGAAAGCCCTGTCCTCTTCCTCTACCAAAAGAGTAGTACCGAAAAGGACGACCCCTCCAGGAAGATGAGCCCGAACAGGGTTTCTGAGGCTGTCGCATGGAGGCGCTAAGAGATTTAGCTGCTGCTTTTGAGGTCTGTAGTCTTTCTAGGCTTTTATCAGCCTTACTACAAAACAGCCTCAAGCCATCAAAAGGCATGTTGAGAAGTCTGGCCTGCACATCTGGTGCAATCCCTGACTTCCTCAACCACGCAAATCTGCGCAGCACTGTGCTTGTAGCCATGGACCTGCTGATACTTTCAGCAGTGTCCAGTCCAGACGAGACATTCCCGCATTGCCTTCTTTCCGTCTTTGACAATATTCAGGAAGCCTTCCCTTTCCTCGCCTTCCGGAATATGTTCAGCCGCCGCCAAAATACAGTCCCACAGGGTATGTGTGAACCTGGCCAGGGTACAGGTGACATTAGTTGACTTTAAAGCCATGCTACCCAAAGTAAAAACTTTACGGGCCCAAGCATCTACCTTCTTATCCTCTCTATCCGGAGGGATAGTTGGATATGCAGTCTGTTTTGAGGTAGTTGCAGCCTGAATAACCTGACTTTCTGGAGTGGGATGACTGTTCAAATACTCAGGATCAGAAGTTGAAGTTCTATACTTCTTAGGAAAATTACTGTTTACTGCAGCAATGTTGTCAGGGGTTTCCCAGTTCTTTTCTACTGTTCTCTGAAGTGCCCTATGGAAAGGGAGAACTGGATCCTTCTGGGGGCCCCTATCTAGAATGTCCGTCATGTCATCCTGATCAAAGGTGGGTGAGGCTCTACCCCAACCCATATATTCCATCACTCTATTCATTAAACTACTGTACCCTAAATCTGCATGTTCTGCAGGGTCAGGTCTCGCAAACTCTAGCTCAGGTGACGTATCAATGCCACTAGCAGAGTGAAGTGTCTCACAAAGGTCTCTAATTTTTGATTCTGGATCTATTAGTTCCTCTGGAACCTGTCTAGTGCCATATTGCATTCCAAAAGAAGAAACCTCATCTTCAGAACCATTTTCTTCAAATATCGAAAACAAAGACTTAAAAAAAGTCTGATTTTGGTAATGGAGTAAATCTCCTCTCTTGTTCATGAGTTTGTCGAGGGAATGGAAGGATCCTTCGATGGTATCGAAGGAATCTTTGACGACACCGATGGAGTCTTCGACAAAGGCGTTGAAGATGCTTTAGGCTTCGATCTCGAAGCTGTCGGTGCTGATGGCGTCGACGAAGTTGCAGATGTTCGGCGACTTCTGTTTTTTATGCAGTGTCGGGGAAACACTCGACTCTCGAAGATTCCTCGACGTCGACTCAAGTCTTACGAGTATCACTTATACTACTGGGCTTTACCACAGTAGTTCCTGACTTCCCTGTGTCATCCGATGGAGAAAAAGGGGTCTGGCTCTTTTGATGCTTCTTTGAGGGGGTCGAGGCCGCATTCTCAAAGACATCCATCATTTTTTTTCTAAAATCTTCCCATTTTCTTGGGGAATCCAACTTCGTCGGGCCTTGTACCAATTTGGTAGATGTATCAGATGATGACGAGGGAGATCTATGTCTCCTTTTAACTCTTTTCAAAGAGGAAGATGAAGAGCGCCTCGATCTACTATGAGATCGGGATCTCTTAGAGTGTTTTTTGTGACGCTCCGATTCTTTCGAATCGGATGATTTTTTATGTCTTTTAGACGAGGCCTTCGAAGAGGCCTTAGAAACATCCCGCCCCACCGCCACTTTACCTTTCCTCTCACAAAGGGCCTTCTCTGTCATCGACTGACAGGAGCCACAGTTGCTGGTTCGATGATCTGAACCCAGGCACCAAAGACAAATGCGGTGAGGATCTGTTATCGACATCTTCGAACCACAGTCGATACATTTTTTGAACCCCGTCTTGCGTGTAGAAGGGGTAGTTGAAGACGACATTTTCTGAAGAAAATTTTGAAGCGCGCCGTTCGAGAGCAAAGCAATCGGAAAAACAGAACTGAAGCCAACGGACGCGGCATGAGCTATTTATACTGACGACGACGTTGACACGGTATGGAGCCCGTCGAGGGACATCGACGCCACAACCTCGTGCACAGCGCCCTCTGCTGGAAAAAAGATTCCGAAGCAGCGAAGCTGGTGAATACGAATTTCACAAGATGAGGAATACGTGGGAGGACATAATCCATTCGAAATCTATCACGTAGTGATTATAAAACATATCTGGACAGTAAAGTATAGCAATATATAAAATATGTTAGTCCTCATTATAAAAGAATAGATGTACTTTAGGTGCCAGTCTAGACTCTAGTGATAGTGATCATTGAATGGCCTGGTGCCGTCACTGATGAACCTTCATCCCCACCCCAGTGCAGGGCTCACCTGGCGCGCTATGACCTGCTGGAACGCATTCTGGCACTTGTTGTAGGTGTGGTCTCTCATGATGATCATGATGACGGGCATGAGTTTGTCCACGAGAGCCAGCGGGCCATGCTTCAGTTCACCGGCCAGGATGCCTTCTGAATGCATATAGGTGATTTCCTTGATTTTCTGAAAAATGAGAGAATAAGCACCAAACAATTGCTAAATAATGACCGGAGAAGTAACTACTACAAAACCCTGCAACACAGGCTGAGTAATGAACACACGTTTGTCCAGGAAGTGGCAGCCCATAAATGTTTAAAGGTGATGTGACTTGTTAGCGAAAACATAATTTAAAAGCATTTTACAAAGTTATTGAGAATAAGAACATATGTCGTGCTAAAATGGGATCCTTCTTGGATAGAGAACGTTGAACATGGGAAACACAAGTGACAAAAAGAAGAAAATAAATATACATGTTGTACTCATTTGCCCGCTTATATTTTTTTTTATGCCACCAGAATTCGCTGTTCAGAACTGCATTCACTGCCATATTACGTTAGGCGCACACTGTTAAGTGCCCTTCTCTGATAAACAGCTTCAAAACCTCATTGTTTTTCCCTTGCCCACAGCTGCAGGTTTACCTAAATCTGACTAAGCTTTTAACGTTGAGGTCAAGGTCATTTAACTCTCCTGTATTCAAACCTATGTGAACACATGGGTACAAATGTTGGTTGACCTGAGGGGTTGTATAGGGCTCTCTATATCAAGTATTTTTGATCTTTGAAGCGCTAACATCACCCCAAATTGATCTTAGTGTTTGATTCCCACCCCCCCTCACTCCGCAGATCAGTGGCTAAAGGAATTATGAAACCAAGGAGACAGGATTTTCAATCCAGACTTCTGCACTTAAGCAAAATTTGAGATGCTGGCAAAATTCCCATCTCCCTGTAAAACAGTCCCTCTAGGCAGCAAACCTTTACTTTAAGCCCCCCTTATCTTTTGGCAGCATCGGTTGAGCTTTATCTTAAGATGGTGGCCTCTATCTCCCTCAAAATCGTGCCACTCTTAAGCATAGACTGGCTATTGTGAAGAAAAACAGGATTGCCATGCCACAATTCTCAGTCTCATTCCAAAACATTGTAAGTCATTGTTTTCTTTACCCATAATGGGAACCCCCCCCCCCCATCAGTTGTGCTGGTGAATCCCCTTAGTGTGGGTAGCCTGCCAATGAAAGGCATGCCAGCCTTTTGCCCAACCAGCAGAAGGCGAATTAAATCACCGAGCACGGCCTGGCTCACACATCCAGAAACAAGGAAGCACCCCCACCCCCATTCACTTTAATGTGATGGGGAATTAACCTGCCCACACTTACTTTCAATGTACAACAGACCCAAGAGGAAGATCACAGAGAGGTAGAATCACCTTTCAAACAAAGCCTCTTGTGCATGTTCACCCAAGTGTGCTGTGCTCCTTGCTTGGAATAATACATTTTCTGGTACTGTAATAACTGGCTTTTTCTAAAACAGTTTCCTCCGTCATATTCCCAGCATTAGATCTAAGAGGAAATCCAAAAGTGTAAACTCGTCCCATAATCCTTCCATTGCTAGGACTTTAAAGTTTCCCCCAGGAATTACAATGTACATATGGGTCTGAACGGCAGTGAAAAATGGTACAAGGCAATAGTCATTATTAATACTGGACTGTTAAAACGCAGAAAAGGCAATACTTACCAACGCTCCCTCAAGACAAGTAGCATAGTGGTAGCCACGCCCCATGATCAGAATCGATTTCTGATGATGTAGCTCGGTAGCCAGTTTCTGAATGTCATCGTCAAGACTGAGGACTTCCTTTATCAGGTCTAGTAGGAAAACATAAAAAGAGGGGTCAGCATAGAAAGAGAAGCCACAGCAAATCAAATGTCTTAGTCAAATGGCAATCAAATCTCTGGCTACTGTCCGGCCCTTGAGGCTCACCGATAAAGATGGGTTTCAAAATGGGGATTCTGGGAACACCATAGCTATTTAAAAAAAGATTGGAAAAGGAGAGCAAGTTTAAAGGACTCAATTATGTTCCCATAAACATACTGCAAATGTAAATGCCATGCAACATTCTGAAATTGCACAGCGAGATTGTTATTGAAAGGGAAGAGGTATTTATATTTGTTCAATAGAATCTGAAAAACGTGTTCTCAGGTTGGGTGGGTGAGTCAAAATATTTTGGGCCTTATAAATAAAAAATAAAAAAACATAACTTCCTTAACCCAAAACCTGTACAACTCTAATGCAAGCTATTTAGGCCCATTTTAATCTGCTACAACGGATCTACTTGGGAAATGTGAGCCATGCAATAGTTCTGCGATGTATAAATTGGTGGTGTTATAGCAACATTCTTTGATGTGTAAATCTGACGATGTGTAAATTTGACGTTGTGTTCAGATTTTGATATACAAGCCGACCAGTAGTTGAAGAACATATGTAGAATGTCTAGTGTTAAAAAAGAGCTGACAATATTTACATAATTAATCATGGATATGAAAGCATGTGTGTGATAAATAGTGAGATTCATGCAGGCGGGTTAATTTAGTTTCCTGCAGACAAGCTGCCTTTTATTGTGCAACATTGTGTTGCCTTTCCCTACATAAAGTCTGGGGACCGCCTTTAATTCCTCTATTTAAAGAAGTAAGAGTTTTGAGAAAACCGCCTGTTTCTTGCCATAATTGTGCAGTGGGACTGTATATTAGAGTGCCTGGAATCAAGATGCCCACTTAATGAGCAGCCCAAATATCAACATATTAACCAAAATATATTTTACACTCCGTCCACTGAATAGTCTGCACAAAGTTTATCATAATGAGTCTTGGGGTATGGGGCTTCGGAAAGCCTGCATGATATGATGTGGCATTTATAACACGCCTGTACAAAAGTGTTTCTAGGGGCGACAAGACAAGGAGGGGGAAACAAGGGAGGACAAAATAACGATCTTACTAGGCCTTGTGTCAGTCAGATCACGCAAGTGCGGGGAAGAAGGAAGGGGAGAACTGCTAGTCAGGCAGGAGGGGAAGGGGGGAGTACAGTTAGCTCTCAAGTGCAGCCAGCGGGTGGCTCATAAGAGTGGCTGGAGAGAAGGGACTGTAGGGTTGTAGCTACAGACCCATAAGTGCTGGGGAACCTGGAGGCAGTGCAAGGGCAACTGGAGATGCAGGAGGCTGGGTCCGAGTTCAGAGGGTGACCAGGTGACCGGTGCGCAGAGCAGACAGGTGCATCAGCAGGGGAGAGCAAGAGAGAAAGCGGAAGCGAAAAGGAAGGTCTTGAGTTGCTTCCGCTCAAGTTTGAGAGAGGCAGGGAGGCTGTTTCAGAGGGAGGCCCAGCCGAGGAGATAGATCTGCCCACAACTCCCTGCTTGGGGAAGCGTCTGACCCTCAGAGTTCGAGGTGGATGAGCGGAGAGCTTGAGAAGGGAGAGATTTTGAAGAGAAAGTTGGAAGCAGAGCGGTCCCAGGCCCCAGAAAGCCTTGTGGACAATGCAGAGGGTCTTGAAGATGATCATTGCAGCCACAGGGAGCCAGTGAAGAGATACGATCCCTGGGCTTAAAGACAAGTATTGCAGTCCTGTTCTGGATAAGTTGTAAAGGTAGAAGAGTAGAGGCAGGAAGATTTAGAAAGAGGCTGTTGCAATAGTCCAGCCTAGAAAGGACCAGAGCTCCGGAGACAGTGAGCTTCTGGGGGAAGTGAGAAAAGGAAGAATAGCTCTCAGGAGGTGCAGCTGATAGTTTGACTTCTTAGAGATGTCAGGAGAGGGTGGAGTCTTAGCCTCATAGGAAGGAGCAGGAAGAGGGCCCAAAGTGGGTGGCAAAAGAAAGCGGAAAGGAGTGATCGGGTATCCCAATGAGGAGGATCCCAGTCTTACTGGCATTAATGCAGAGATCATTGGCGGCACACCATTCCTGAATTGCTGCCAGACCGTCTGGTATGAGAGAAGAAGCAGAGGTGGCTGAGGGGACCCTGAAAGAGAGCCGAGTGTCATCCGCACCCATGCATTAAGCTCAGACCAAGAAAAAGCGTTTGGCGCACCCTGAAGCCCACAATGTGATGAAGGGGTGAGGTAACCCCTTTCAGACTGTACAAATTGGTATATTTACTTCTGAGGCCGAGTAAATGACTTAGGATATCTGAAGGAATGTACTACAATACATTTTAAAAGAACCGTACAGAATAATGTTTTTATTTGGGGGAGTGGGGGTCCCATTTTCATTCAAGTTGCTCATTTTTGCCACAAATCCCTTAATAAAAAAAGTGAAATTTAATATATAGACTGGGCGTTCTTATTGATCCCAGGTGTACTCTGTGACACTACACATGCATACCACAACACCTATTACAATGATTGTCCAAACACTGCAGTGCTGAGAAATGCAGCCCTGCAATACCCTACCGTAGACCGAAAATCAGGCCCACTGTTAGGAAAGATTTCGTAATTGTAGGTAATTTTCCTTCCATGTGGCAACCCCTAAACTTTTTGCTATTGTTTTTAACCTTGTTCTTGACTTTGCCAGAGAAGTACAGCCTTCTGCCGCACTTCTCTGGGCTTTCGCTCCTTTCTTACGGGGAAACTGACATGCCCTTAAGACAGTCAGTACCGGGGAACGCTGTTTCCCGTAGTTTCTTTTATCATGTTGCGGCTTTAGTGCAACATGACACAAGAGGGCACTGTAAGCTAAGTTACAGCTCTCTTGGGTCTCTAGCCTTCTACAGGCCCTAGATACTCTTTTAGGATGGTATTTGATCGGTGCAAGTCATTCAGGGACTCGAATGGTGGCAGCGATCGTTTTGTTTATTTTGAGCTCCTTTTGGCGTTCTGAGCACGTTTTTCGCACTGAACCCAAAATGGTGGCCTGGCTCCCAAAATGGCCAGACCACGAGGCTCCTTTGTCTTGTCCACTGACCGTCTTGCTCCCGTCACCTTCCCCAGGTCGAGCGACCCGGGGCCTTCCTTATTTGGGCATGTACTTTCCCGCGAAACGTGGTTGCTTTCGCGGGCTTCTACATGTCGTTTGTGTGCCTCCAGGGTGTGGGCTGGGATGTCTGGTCCCAATACACATCCTGGGTGCCAGAGAGTCTAGGGTGGTGTGAATGCCTGGGACCACCGTGGTCCGTGATTGGTCCGCGTATGGTATGTGTGTTGATGAGCGGATCTCCCATTGGCTCCCCTCCGTTTTGGCGCGAAGGGAACCGTGGATAAGAGGGAGCTGGAAACACCACTACCATGTCGATCTCCTGAGTTCTCACGAACGAAGGAATACAGGAGCCAAGTATCCTGCAACCAAGAGGCTGGACCGAGGAATCGCTGGTGACCCGCTGAAGGAATCCTCCTTTGCACTGCTGTCGTCCTGTGAAACCTTTTCCTCCTTTGATCGAACCAGAAGGCCTGTACTGGTGCTTCGACCTTTGGAATAGCAGGAACAGCTATTCCCGGCGACTTCATCAACTCCTGCCAAGTAAGCCTTCGGAAGTGTCTCTGGGCCATCCAGTTGACTGACCAGCTTACAAGGGAGTCCTGCTCTGTAACCGCCGCCAGGTTGTGTTGTATTTCGAGTCCTTGTCACTCTCCCACGCTTCGTACACTTGGCGTTCCCAAGTCTGAAGGGAGGAGTGTACATTTGGCTCGAATACACACGGCCGCTCCGTTGTCCTGCTGCGGCAACAAACTGTGCTGGTTTCGTCGATTGGGACGTCTTTTTGCTCTACACGACTACGAGGCGTTCCCTGTTCTTCTGAACCTGCCAGCTGCTGAAACGAACGTGGAGAAGCCTGGGTCTGCTTGCTTCGGGGACCGGTGAGTAGTTTAGCTAGGATCTGGTCGCCCTCCTGCAGTATCCCATTGCTTTTCCCTGCTGTGTAAAAACAGCACCCGTTTGGCCGTACTCGCGCTCTGCTTCTGCCCGCTGTGGAGGCTGCGCTTGAGTTGCGGAACCTGTTCTCCTTCTGCTGTGCACTAACCCGAACTGCCTGACTTCCTCCGAAGAGCTTCCCCTTTTGCCCGTTGGCACCGGCGTGGCAGGTACTTTGAGCACAAGGCTCCACTCTTCGCAGGGCTCGGACTTTAATCTAGTTAGGTGCCTCTGAAGGCGAACTGAGTCTAAAACGTTATCGCACTGCCTGTTTTCCTTCCCTTTCAGGTGGACTACATATTTCGTGCTTATAACGCTAGCGACTGTTGTATTTGTATATATATTGTGTTGATATGGTATGTGTTGGTTTAATATTGTGATATTGTGATTTTCTCGCTACGGTCGTTGTTTTAAAGGCCTTAAAATAAATGTGTTTATATTTTTGATATAACACCTGTTTGGAGTAGTTTGTAAGTGCTCTTGCTTTGTGTGCTCATTGCGGGCTTTCAGTCACCCTCACCCCTCTTGAGACCTAGTCTTGACCGCCGCGATCGCTACCTTGATTGGTCTGGCTTGTCCAGAGGTTACCCTGTTCCAAGTAATTAGGTTGGCCTTCTGAACTTCTGCGCCACCAGGACAGAGTTCAGAAATCCGTCTTAACAAATTGGTGTACAGCGGTGGGATACGACTGAAGGTATCCAGTGTTGCGCACGAACTAAGGCATTTCAGGTTATTCCAACCAGTACACGTAGTGAATTGTTGTAGTATAACTTTAAAAAGGCCATAGTCCTATCAAACAGTATGGAAACAAATACCTTGTTAACTTTAAATGCTTCCAAATCAGAAACGCTGAAAAAGATGTGTGCGGAGAGAGGTGTTTCCTCTCAAGGCACAAAATTGGAAATGATCCAGAGAATCGTGGCGTGGCAAGAAGCGCAGCTTGACGCTATAACTTCTGAGGACAGTGCAGAAGGTGGTGGGGCTGCTCTCACTGGTAGAACCGACGGTTCTGCCGCTGCACTGATCCATCGCGACCACGAGGACAGGGAGGACGAGATGTCTAATGTTTCCTCTGCCAGTGTTGATGGGGAGGCTATGCTTGAATTCAAGAAGCAAGAGCTGCGGTTTAGGCAGCAGGAGCTTGAATTCAGCATAGCCAAACTAAAAATCGAACAGGCAGAAAAACAGAAAGACAGGGATCACCAGTTGGAACTGGCCAAGCTTCAGGTTGCAAATGGGTCCAAGGGTCCTGGACTTGGGTCTGGGGCTTCCTCTCATCCACGGTTTCCAAAAGATCTGCTCAGTGTGTATGAAGAAAGGAATGACATTATGGACTGGCTGAATGCGTTTGAGTATGCATGCGAGGTTCAAGAAGTTGACAATGCTGATAAGATTGCGTGGTTGCTCAGTAGACTGCCCCATTCTGGCTGTAGTGCCATTATGGAAATGTCGAAGGCTGAGCGGGCTGATTTCGCAATGTTAAAGCAAACTCTCATTTTAAAGTTTGGGAAGACTCCGGCCCAATATTTAAAGCGTTTTCGAGAGTATAAGAAAAAGGAAGGTGGTACTTGGGTATCTTATGTCGCTGAATCCTTGAAAAACTTAACTGGCTGGGTCGAAGGTTATAAGGTTTCTACCTTCGAAGGCATGATAAATCTAGTCATGCTGGAACACATTTTTGCTTCTTCTTCCCCGGAGCTTAAGCAGCATTTGGCCGATTCGAAGGAGATAGATCCTAAGAAGCTGGCCATTGCAGCAGACTTATGGGTGTCACATCGAGTGTCCCATAAGGACAAAACTCATCCTGGTAAGCAGGAGGAAGGGAAAAAGTCCAAAGATATGGAGGGTGGGGAATCTGCTAAATCTTCTTCCCAAAAGGGCCACAAAAAGAAAAACAAGGGTAAGACACAAGAGAACTCACAGGGCAGTGGAGGTCCGCCTCCGAAACAGAACTCTGGTTACAATAAGCCTCCCTACGTAAACAGACCCACTGGGGCTTGTTTTTCTTGTGGAGCAACTGACCACGTGAAGGGGGATCCCCGTTGTAAGGTTAGACCTTTGGGGGTCCACTCCGCTAATCTGGCCTTCTCCTCCTACGAGGAAGAAGAGATTACAGGAGCATCCTTCTCCTCAGACTCATTTCCCAGCGGAACAGAGGCTGAGGTAGTTTTAGTGTCCCTGGGTTCCTGGGAGCCTAAAGTCGCAGAGGCTTATGCTAGGATTCCGGATAATACCAAGCACTACTTTAAAGACAGTGTGCTGATCAATGGAGTGGATACTCCAGCTCTTAGGGATAGTGGGTGCAGTCGCACTGTAGTGGATTCTACCTTGGTAGACTCAGAGGAAGTTGCCAGAACTACTCTGATGCCCACTAAGTTGGCTGACGGCCCCCTCCTTATGTTTCCCGTGATCCCTGTAAATCTTACTTTAAATGGTACAGCAGTCAGGATTCCAGTGAGCATTCAGAGAAACGTCCCGGGAAAGGTCTTGTTAGGTAATGATCTCAGAGCTTTAGGGCTCGTAGGAGACACTGCCGAAAGACCCTACACACGGTCTCAAGCACGGGCAGCATTGGCCAAGTCCAATACGCCGCCCCAGCCGAAGGGGAAACCCAAGGCGAAAGGAGTCTACAAGTCAAGACGAGGGAAAGAGAATATTCCCCCGAGCTCGCCTACCACTGCGGTGGAGGAAGTTGGTCAATCGCCCGGGCCTGACGAGGAGGTGGCGATGCCTGAAGTATTCGACCCCAACGATCATCCTGAACTAAAAGACTTGTTAGTTGAAGGAGGTCCTGATAGGGACGAATTCAGTAAAGGCCAACGTGAGTGCCCATCTCTGGAAGGCCTAAGGAGACAGGCCTGCTCCCAGCTTGAGGGTGAACCTCCTGGGAAGCATAGGATTTATTGGGAAGGTGGACTCCTGTATAGTGAGCCCACAGAGTCTACAGAAGGAGACCATAGGAGGTTGGTGGTTCCCCTTGCTGTTAGGCCCTTCCTCCTGCAGTTGGCGCATGAAGTTCCCCTTGCTGGTCACCTTGGTATGAAGAGGACCAAGCAAAGGTTATCCATGCACTTCTACTGGCCCAAGATGGGGGTGCAAGTAGAAAGTCACTGCAGGAGTTGTGCCTCCTGCCAGTTGTCTGGTAAGGTTGGCGCGACAATCCAAGCTCCGTTGGTACCGCTCCCAGTTGTGGGGGTACCATTTGAAAGGGTAGGGATCGACATCGTTGGTCCCCTTGACCCGCAAACATCCTCGGGCAATAGGTTTATCCTGGTGCTGGTCGACCATGCAACCAGGTATCCTGAGGCCATCCCATTGAAAACTGTAACTGCCAAGTCAGTTGCAAGAGCTTTACTCGGCATATTTACTAGGGTTGGCTTCCCTAAAGAAGTTGTGTCAGATCGTGGCAGCAACTTTATGTCGAAGTATATGCAGGCTATGTGGAAAGAATGTGGGGTCACCTACAAGTTCTCTTCTGCATACCACCCCCAGACCAATGGTCTGGTGGAACGTTTCAACAGAACGTTAAAGAGCATGATTGGGGCTCTGGAGGAGCCTCAGAGAAGAAAATGGGATCTTCTTTTACCATGCTTACTGTTTGCCTACCGAGAGGTACCACAGGAGGGTGTTGGCTTCAGCCCCTTCGAACTTCTGTTCGGTCATCCCGTACGGGGACCCTTAGCCATCGTCAAAGAGGGATGGGAGATGCCCACTCCCCCTGTTACTACCAATGTAGTTGATTATGTGCTAGGGCTCAGAAAACGGATGGTACTTCTGATGGGCTTGGCTAGTGATAAATTGAAGGCAGGGCAAGCGCTGGTGAAACATTGGTACGACCAGAAAGCTTCCCTCATCAACTTTACACCTGGTCAGCAAGTCCTGATCATGAATCCAATAAGGCCTCGCGCTTTACAGGACAAATGGTCAGGCCCTTACACAGTGGTGGAGCCCCTGGGTGAGGTGAACTATTTAGTGGACCTTGGAAGGCCTGGACAGGCTCCAAAAGTGTTTCACGTGAATTGGCTGAAGGCTTTCGTCCCAAGTGTCGAAATCGCAGCACTGCTACTGGCGTCAGACGTTGAGGAAGAGGAGTCTGAACCTCTCCCCGACCTGTTCCAGAGCGGTCCTTCAGATAGCTCCGTTGAGGGTGTCCGAGTGGCCCCTCACCCGACTTCTGATCAGCAGGCTGAGGTGAAAAGTTTGCTTAGGCAGTTTTCCCCCCTGTTTTCACAGTCCCCTGGTTTGACACCTTGGTGCAAACATAACATTGACACAGGAGACAGTGTACCTACCAAAAGTAGGGGATACAGGATGTCAGATAAAGTACGGTCTTATATTAAGACCGAGGTCAACAAAATGTTAGACCTTGGGGTGATTGAACCCTCTAGTAGTCCTTGGTCCAGTCCTGTGGTGTTGGTTCCAAAGGCAGGTACTTCTGAATTGAGGTTCTGCGTGGATTACAGGGCTCTGAATGCTGTCACCAAGACAGATGCACACCCCTTGCCTCGAACAGATGAGCTGGTGGATACTTTGGGTGCCTCCAAGTACCTCAGCACGTTTGACCTCACTGCTGGCTATTGGCAAATAGCTTTAGCAGAACATGCCAAGGAGAAGACAGCATTTTCTACTCCAGACGGCCTTTACCAATTCCGGGTAATGCCGTTCGGGTTGAAGAATGCACCTGCCACTTTCCAGAGGCTTGTGAATCATGTGTTGAATGGGTTGGACGAATTCTGTCTTGCATATCTGGACGATATAGCAGTTTTCAGTGCCACCTGGGAAGACCATGTGAAACACCTCAGGATTGTGCTCCAGGCTCTTCAGAAAGCCCACTTGACCATAAAGGCTAGTAAATTCCAGATTGGACAAGGCTCAGTGGTTTACCTTGGACATGAAGTAGGTGGAGGGAGGATACAGCCTCTACCCAGTAAAGTACAAGCAGTACAAGACTGGCCTACCCCCACTACGCAAACCCAAGTGAGAGCCTTCTTAGGACTCACGGGGTATTATCGCAATTTTGTGGCAGACTATGGCACCATAGCTGCTCCTCTGACTGCCCTCACAACTCCGAAGAAACCCAAGAAGGTAACTTGGACCGACGAGTGTGAGAAGTCCTTCAATGGCTTAAAAGACTCCTTGTGCCAGGCCCCTGTGCTCAGGGCCCCTGATTATCAAAGACCTTTTATCGTGCAGACGGATGCCTCTGACACTGGGATAGGAGCTGTACTATCACAAGTAGATGAGAAGGGTAAGGAACACCCTATCGGTTTTATTAGTCGCCAGCTTAAGGACAGAGAGCTCAGGTGGTCCACGGTAGAGAAAGAATGTTTCTCTGTTGTGTGGGCCCTAAGGAAGCTGAGGCCCTACCTCTATGGGACCCACTTCACTGTGCAGACTGACCATAAGCCGTTAAAGTGGCTAATGAACATGAAGGGGGAGAATCCAAAGTTGCTTAGGTGGTCCATAAGTCTACAAGGCTTCGACTTCACTATTGAGCATAGGCCAGGTGTCCAACATAGCAATGCTGATGGGTTGTCCAGAATGTTTAACCGACCTGAACAAGAGACTCATCCAGGGGTGGATTAGTTCCCCCTGTCCATAGTCTGGGAGGGGCGAGTGTTAGGAAAGATTTCGTAATTGTAGGTAATTTTCCTTCCATGTGGCAACCCCTAAACTTTTTGCTATTGTTTTTAACCTTGTTCTTGACTTTGCCAGAGAAGTACAGCCTTCTGCCGCACTTCTCTGGGCTTTCGCTCCTTTCTTACGGGGAAACTGACATGCCCTTAAGACAGTCAGTACCGGGGAACGCTGTTTCCCGTAGTTTCTTTTATCATGTTGCGGCTTTAGTGCAACATGACACAAGAGGGCACTGTAAGCTAAGTTACAGCTCTCTTGGGTCTCTAGCCTTCTACAGGCCCTAGATACTCTTTTAGGATGGTATTTGATCGGTGCAAGTCATTCAGGGACTCGAATGGTGGCAGCGATCGTTTTGTTTATTTTGAGCTCCTTTTGGCGTTCTGAGCACGTTTTTCGCACTGAACCCAAAATGGTGGCCTGGCTCCCAAAATGGCCAGACCACGAGGCTCCTTTGTCTTGTCCACTGACCGTCTTGCTCCCGTCACCTTCCCCAGGTCGAGCGACCCGGGGCCTTCCTTATTTGGGCATGTACTTTCCCGCGAAACGTGGTTGCTTTCGCGGGCTTCTACATGTCGTTTGTGTGCCTCCAGGGTGTGGGCTGGGATGTCTGGTCCCAATACACATCCTGGGTGCCAGAGAGTCTAGGGTGGTGTGAATGCCTGGGACCACCGTGGTCCGTGATTGGTCCGCGTATGGTATGTGTGTTGATGAGCGGATCTCCCATTGGCTCCCCTCCGTTTTGGCGCGAAGGGAACCGTGGATAAGAGGGAGCTGGAAACACCACTACCATGTCGATCTCCTGAGTTCTCACGAACGAAGGAATACAGGAGCCAAGTATCCTGCAACCAAGAGGCTGGACCGAGGAATCGCTGGTGACCCGCTGAAGGAATCCTCCTTTGCACTGCTGTCGTCCTGTGAAACCTTTTCCTCCTTTGATCGAACCAGAAGGCCTGTACTGGTGCTTCGACCTTTGGAATAGCAGGAACAGCTATTCCCGGCGACTTCATCAACTCCTGCCAAGTAAGCCTTCGGAAGTGTCTCTGGGCCATCCAGTTGACTGACCAGCTTACAAGGGAGTCCTGCTCTGTAACCGCCGCCAGGTTGTGTTGTATTTCGAGTCCTTGTCACTCTCCCACGCTTCGTACACTTGGCGTTCCCAAGTCTGAAGGGAGGAGTGTACATTTGGCTCGAATACACACGGCCGCTCCGTTGTCCTGCTGCGGCAACAAACTGTGCTGGTTTCGTCGATTGGGACGTCTTTTTGCTCTACACGACTACGAGGCGTTCCCTGTTCTTCTGAACCTGCCAGCTGCTGAAACGAACGTGGAGAAGCCTGGGTCTGCTTGCTTCGGGGACCGGTGAGTAGTTTAGCTAGGATCTGGTCGCCCTCCTGCAGTATCCCATTGCTTTTCCCTGCTGTGTAAAAACAGCACCCGTTTGGCCGTACTCGCGCTCTGCTTCTGCCCGCTGTGGAGGCTGCGCTTGAGTTGCGGAACCTGTTCTCCTTCTGCTGTGCACTAACCCGAACTGCCTGACTTCCTCCGAAGAGCTTCCCCTTTTGCCCGTTGGCACCGGCGTGGCAGGTACTTTGAGCACAAGGCTCCACTCTTCGCAGGGCTCGGACTTCCATCTAGTTAGGTGCCTCTGAAGGCGAACTGAGTCTAAAACGTTATCGCACTGCCTGTTTTCCTTCCCTTTCAGGTGGACTACATATTTCGTGCTTATAACGCTAGCGACTGTTGTATTTGTATATATATTGTGTTGATATGGTATGTGTTGGTTTAATATTGTGATATTGTGATTTTCTCGCTACGGTCGTTGTTTTAAAGGCCTTAAAATAAATGTGTTTATATTTTTGATATAACACCTGTTTGGAGTAGTTTGTAAGCGCTCTTGCTTTGTGTGCTCATTGCGGGCTTTCAGTCACCCTCACCCCTCTTGAGACCTAGTCTTGACCGCCGCGATCGCTACCTTGATTGGTCTGGCTTGTCCAGAGGTTACCCTGTTCCAAGTAATTAGGTTGGCCTTCTGAACTTCTGCGCCACCAGGACAGAGTTCAGAAATCCGTCTTAACACCCACCAGTGCTACAACCTTCAGATCTGTTAACATAGAAGACAACATAAGAGCAACTGGTGATCTTCGGAGTAGATCATTAACTTTGAAACTGTAAACACGTTTTTACCTGGAAGCGATTTCAGGCCCTGCAAGATCTGCCGACGCCGCTCCTGCATGGAAATTCTATCGTCACAGATCATGAGGGCAAACATCACCAGGGACACCAGCTGGCTTGTGTAGGCCTAGAGAGTGATATCAGAGAAGTCGAATTAGAAGATTTAAGAAAACCACACACAGTACTGTGGAGGAAATCACCACAACATGTATTATGCCTTTATTGACAAGAGCACATTTGTAAACATTCTATTAAAACAACTGAAAAACTTAGAAGACAAACCAAATGCAACCAGTTTGCTATATAAGTCCTGATGTATTTTACATACGAAAGCCATTAGCACCCTGAAGGGGGGGGGGAAATCAGCCAATCAGGTGGCTAGGAACGTGGGCTGAAACAGGTGAGATCCCAGCCCGCGTTCCAAGCTGCCCGACGGCTGGTTCCCCCCACCCCCCACCGCCATCTTCTCCCGGCCCTCAGTCCATATTGTTTCCTTCACTTCCCTAAACTCGTACGTACCTCAATTCAGCATCAGCACTTGGCTGCCATGGAAAGAGAAGAGGGGCTTTTTTGTGGAGCCCTGCCTTCCCTTTCCATGGCGGCCATCTTTCAATAGTTTGTTCCTTCTGGGTACAATGGAACAAAAATATGTTTAATTCACCCCGTCCCAACCATTAGGACGGGTGCCAATGGCATCAAGCAACCGTTCGCTTTGCTCGAGCCTATAACTCGGACTGCCGGGCCGTCAACACCCGTTCCAGCCCTTAGAACAGGTGTTTAACGCTTATGACAGCTTTGTTGGTAAAGCTAAGGCAGGCATTATTTCACAAATAACGCCTGTTTTAACGCCCACCACATTACAAAGATGGTTTATAATTTACCCTTGCAGTATACTTAGGAAATAGTGCCAGATTACAAGGAAACGCCTCCAATTATTACCGTCACCCAAGAAATAGAGGTACAAATTGTGAGAAGCCTTTGGAACATCTTCACAGGAGAAAAGAGCATGCCCCTTCCCTTCAATTCAATCAGTTTCCCCAATGGAACTTTGAAAGGGGAGCAAGTGGGAATCTTTGATGCCAACTTTCTCTCTACCTCCAATATGTTTTAACCCTTTTCTGTATTAATAAAGAATGTACTGTAGTACAACGATGCACTACAACACACTCTATTTCCAATCTAATGAAGATAGGAAAAGTTTTTAACAATGGATGGAGATTTACTGAAATATCACCAGCTGTATTCCAGTTACTAGGCTGCAGTTACCAACACGGAGACGGCAATGGTGTGATTAAGAGTTGACCCTCAGATTGCCTCCAGCTGGAAATCGTAATTACCACCAGAGGTACTCCTTATCAAACACAACACTCTAAAGGCACCCAAAGGATTAACAGGCATTACTCCCCCAAGAAAAACAAAAAATATGAGTGTGTTATGCACACCTGAACTAGTGTCGGTCTACATTCTAACATGGCCTGAAGGAGTAGAAACACATTGCATGGGTTTGGAATGAGCCCAGACGATATGGGCCTGTAATTTGTATTCAAATGAACACATGCTCTTTAGTGGAACATGGTTTGGGAAGGACCTCATGACAGTCTAAAACTGTTCGTGAAGCATATTGGAGATATTGTAAATGCTTATTTCATTTAAAAAAGGAATTTCTCCAGATGGATAAAATTTAGAATGGAAGTATGGAGTATAGAAAGCTTCCCTTTGTCATGGGGGTCCAGCATTATCCTCACCTGAGCCGACCAAATGGATAGCTGGCTCGTGTTTACCCTATTGCCTCTCCTGACCGCCACCCCCTTTCTTTATCTCCAGGGATTACCCTCTCTTACTTTCTTATTTATCTCTTTTAGGTAAGACTTCCCTCTGTACTGCTACTTTTCCTTCCCCTTATGAATTTAAACATGCTACTATCTTCCCATTCTCAAAATGCCATCTTTGGATCCTCTTCCCTTTCTAAATTCCGCCCCTTTTCCCTCCTTCCAGTTATCTAAAAGGTTCTCAAACATATGGCTCATACCAAAGTCTCTTCCTATCTTAATGGTCATTCCCCTTTACCTATATATCAACCTGGTTTCCTTCAGTATCACTGCACAGAGATAGTCTTGCACCAGGTTTCCATTTACTATACACGTTAAAACATTCTTCTCAGTCTACTTGATCTACAGCTTTTGATGGGGTCAACTATTCTACTCCTCTCTCTGAACCTTTTGGTTTATCTGGTTCTGTCCAGCAATGCTTTCTTTCCCATCTTTCAGATTGTACTTACTCTTCGCCATGATCCTGGCCAATCGTCTGTGCTCCCCCTCCAGGGGTCCAGGGTCCTTCAAGGCTCGGTTCTCTACACAACTATTCGTTCTGCTATTATCTACTCTTGAAATCTATCCCACCATTTCTACACAGACTATTCTCAAATTGGTTTCTCATTTTCTGAGTCGCTTCATTCTACATTTTCTTCTTGTCGATAGGCTATTCATTCTGTATGTCTGCTCATTTCATTCATATTAATCCTTCCAAACAAAGGTTCTCGTCTTCCCCACTGCTTCTACTCCTTGTCACCCAATACTACAAATCCATATTCTCTTTCCTTGCTCTTTGCTTCGTCTTTCTACTCCTGCATGCAATCTAGGTATTCTCTTTGATTCTTATGTTTCTTTACACATTTATAACACAGCTCGGTCCTGTCATTTCCATTTATTCCAGGTGTGTAAAAAAGCTAGTTAACTTCTTTCATTTCATGCTAGTAAACTGATTGCCTCTGTTATTTATTTCTTGAATTCTGCTCTGCCTTTCTGCTCGGGCTCCCAGCCTATCCACATCCACCAAGATCGATCTATAATTCCTCTATTTGCTTACTGTGTCCTTGGGACTGTTTCTCCAGTTCTAGCTTCTCTTCACTGGATGTCCTTCAGCTCTCTCCCAATATTCCACTTTCTTTGTATTGTCTTTAAATGTGTCCACGGCCTGGCTACTCTATATTTCATCTTTTATTTATTTCATTTCACCTATGTGATTGCTCAGGCTCAGTTTCTCTTACAAGTTACTAAACCCCGGGAGCTCATACTCGTTTTTGTTCCTTTTCTCTTCTGGTACCAAAACATTGGAACTAACTTTCATTTCACATTAGGTCCTTAGCCTCTTTCCCTCCTTTCACTCCCACTTGGAGTAAAATGCTCTTCATCTTTTCTCTGCCTAGTACGGCTCATGTTTACTGTTAAACTTTGGATTGTATAGTATACTTTTAGGTTCAGCACTTTGGTGAAGGTACTACATAAGCCACAAATAATTACAAAATCATATGTGGGGGTCAGAGGAGACCTCTGCATGAGTGCTTTCTGTGGGATCAAACATATGTAGGTAACAGTAGACAACTAAAGCATCATGCAAATGGGTTTATGTGAGAAGACTGGTTATGGTGGGCCATAGCCAATGGGCCAAACACCACATTTCCAGACAAATATGGTGTACTTACAATCTAAAAATTATTTGTAGTAATTATTGCTGGGTTGTAAAGGAGCAATTACGAGATATATCTGTCAAGTGGCAAAAAGAAACGCAATGACCCCATTCTCAGAAAATGTAATGTTCTTTTTACTCACTGGAGTTACTTGCCTCTCCCACTATTGCACTAACTGTATTAGGCTACACCCATACAAGACCTTACATTTCGTTCCTGTCTCCCATGCATACCTTATTAACAGGTTAAGCAGTAGATATTTGTGCAAATGCATTGACTGCATCAGGTTTGACTCTTAACTCCGCTTTTCGCCCTTCCCTTGCTGATGTCAGATAAACACACCAACTATATATTCAATAAACACTGAAGCATGCAGTAGAAATCTGAACATGCGCACCAGGGGTGGAGCTTAGGGAGAGGACTGTCATTGATTAGGGCAGTATGACCCAGAGGACCATGATTGGTTTAGAGGAGAAATACAGTTTTGAAGTGAAAGTGACTGTTTTTTCTTTTACTGAGGATTGCCAGCCTGACGATGGGGAATATTCATGAGCATGTGAAACCATGCCAAACCCCATGCTGGCAAAGGATGGCTACTTTCTTGCATTCATGGAAACCTCCATCTGAGCACTGATCATATCTAGGGTCAGAAAACCTCAGCCTCTGTTTCCCTACGATCTCCACTGCCTGGACTGGTGAAATCTAGGCATAAGAGGAGCAGTAGGTAAGGATTGTAAAACAGTAAATGTTTAACTGGTAGGCATGTCCTTACCATTTATGAGAAGTGAAACATATTGAGGTGAAATGTACGTGAACTGGGCCATGTCATCACCGGCGAGAATTCCGGTGCAAATTCAACAGCTCCTCCTTTACATACGAACATTCTGTCTTGGGTCACAATCAATTTGTAATTTGTTATTGCGTTTGGCCATAAACGAGCACAATACATTTCCTATTTGTGACAAGAAAGCTTAGACTCTGTGCCCAACATAACTTGATCTCTGCATCAACAATGCCTAAGATCAAAAAAGGATTCCAGTATCTATGGTTCTTTAGACTGGCACCTTTAAAGAGAAGACAGATTTAATTGGCAGTGCTTACTAAAAGCATTCCTTGTTGGATTTACATTAAGTAATAAGGCTAATTTTATTAAATGCTCCTTCAATCCTTGCTCTCGGTTCTCACTCCTCTCTCGGCGTCGGTGGCCATTACAATTAGGTGTCTTTCGGACTCATGCTCAAGTTAACTATCACCTTCTTTTACAGAAGACTAGATAAAGACTTGTAACACGTATTCCTAAATGTTACAGTTTCATGAAATAATATGTATGGTTATACGCCTGTGATCTAATGCTGGAGGGGTTCACTTTCAATGTACCCTTCCTTTACCACCCAAAGCCTGGACCTACTGCTGCATGCCCATTTACATTTAGGAAGATAGGAGATGGAAGCACCGTCCACCTCCCTGCAGCCACTAAACCTTTTCATTGTCAACTGCAACAACATTGATAACTTTGCAGTGCTACAGAGGCGACCAACGCAACGAAGGAAGGGTAGCAGAGAGTGGGTATGGAGGAAAACAAGATAGAGAGGCTGGAAGAGAAAGACAGATGGAAAGAAAGAGGAAGGAAAGAAAAGCTGGAGGAAGCAATGAAACAGACTGGGACAAAGAGGGAGAATTATACAATATTGTACTCTCGGAAAAGTATGCAGCATTGGCAAAATGAAGGGAATTAAAAAAAAGCTCAGAGAGATATTTTTTTTTTAAAGTGGTTGTTTTTTTTCTCCAAACTTTCCATGATTCAATTCCCTGAACAACTGTTAAAATCTGTGTGGTTTTGGCAGAAGGCCGGGAGCTTACTGACCTCATCCCTCTCCTCCAAGCCAAAGCTGGAGCATGTCATGCTTGCTTATAAGACGCTCAAGCACATTGTGACAGCAGCGCAGAGGGAAAGAAGGACCAAGTCTCAGCTCATTTCTATTTTACTGAATGAGCCAGGAGAAAATGTTTACATACCGGTAACTCTAGTTCTCTTGAACTGATCACTTTAACAGAATATAAACATGTTTTATATAATCCATTTCAAGCGCCCTATCCCCAAGGTCAGGTGAGCAGCAGTGTCCTCGCCTGACGTTGGCAGATTACATTAAACATATGTAAATCTATGATAGATGTTTTATAGAACTACCTATTTTGAGGCAACATGTATGAAAACATGTGACATGAGACACAGCAGCCAAGAGTGGTCTGGTCTCAGCAAGGAGTAAATGAAGAAAAAAGGAGAGATGGGAGGAGCATGCGTTGAGACCATCACAGCAGAGAAAATGTCCGCAAGATAAAGCCAGAGGATTCGTGCTGGGGCAGAGCTGTGTGTGTGCGCTGTATTACCTGGCTCCAATCCCACAATGCAGGGTAAGGATATCCCATCAGAAGGGAGCATTGTACAGTACAAATCCTGTCCACAAGTATGAAGCATTCCCCTCTCTGTGGTCTAAAACGAACCCAATAATCTGGATCCTATGCATCAGTACCAGTTCTAGTTTGTTTACGGAGAATCCTCGACCCACTATGGCACGTCACACCATTTGAAAACTCACCAAAGTCGAACATGTAGATGGGGCAGGAATCAGCTAATCCTCCAAGTAAGAATACAAGTGGATGTCTTGCTGTCAAAGTGCTGCCATCCCAGAGGATTGGAGGTGAACACAAAGCAAATATACTGCTAGAGAATTTGAAAGTGGTGCTATTCATGCAGGATATCCCAATAGGTAAAATCCCATCAGGACACCATGCTCCAACAGCTCATAATTCTGAGACAATGGTACCATTACAAGAGTTTGAAAATGACTGCCCCACTCACCCCAGCCTTTTTTATAACTAGAAAGTAGCACAAGTAAACTCCCTTACTCTTTTGAGATCTGGTAAAAAATGTAAATGTTGTCAAGTGGTTCTGGAGGGTACCCTGGTATTTTGGAGGTGAAGCTGCAGAGGATAGAGGCAGAGCAAGCGTAGAAACCAGTTTCCTTAGGACACACCTCTGCTGATCCTAGATGATGAATGTCCGGGATGAAGACCTGAAACAACATCCCCAAATCAAAGTCAGACTTCTTTGAAGACTCATAACATGGCTGTAGACGATTGAGGTTTTGACTGGAAAATTCCCTTCTTGCAGTGGCCATCTACTAGAGTCTAAGAATTTGATGCCAAGGTGACATTTAGATAGGACCTCGTCTTTTTCGTAGAACGTTTACCCCCCGCTCCGAGGGGTTTTCAAATATTTCTGTTGGGTGGAAAAACTCAGGAAGATTAAGATTGGTAAAATTGATGCCACTCTGCTCAGACTGGGAAAAAATGACAAGCAGAGAGTTTTGCCATGCAAACAGATAGTGGAAGGACTTTTCTAGACCTCCTTTGCCGGGTTCAGGAAGATCAGTGCCCACCTTTGTTGCAGCCCGACTCTCCAAGGGGTAATCATGGCATACCAGTCAAGGCTATGCTCTGAAGAGGGAAGGAGGGTGGAGTAAAGGTATAGCTAATAACAGCAAATAATAAGGGAATGTTCACACACGGTGCATGTATTAAAATAGAAACAGCAATGCAGTATGTTACAGGTGCGTCGATTTTTAGGATAGTGTCTCACAGGGTAGCGATTTCCATAGAACGCACTAAACATTCAGGAAAGCACTTCACAGTGTGTTTTTGTGGGGGTTTATAACTTGGCCAAAACCCAATGTTAACCTGTAGGATGACCCCAAAATGAAAGTCTATAGTTCTGGTGAAAAGGAGTTAGTCAACTGTAGGCATTCAACATGAGTTGAGGCTGTGCCTAGCTTGCGCCCAGTGCTTCTCTATGGGTCAATGTGTTATTCAACTGCCAAGCGTGGCAGCACGCCACCACATAGAGGCTGTCAAAATAGCACTCTGGCTGTGAAGGTGCAGTGTGTTCTAGGAATTAAAAGGGCACAAGGACCTTGAACAATGGAGCTGGGCTGAAGAAAGGGAGACAGGTGCAGGGGACTGGTGCAGTTTACTTCCCTGGCAGAGATTGCAGTCTTTGTGGACAACGCAATGCAAGCGGTAGCTCAACAGTTGCCATGCAGGTAAGAATATGCCTCAGAAGTTGTAGGTCTTAGACACTACCCATTGCAGGGGAGTCAGTCGCAGAAACAAGGTAAGCCTGTTAAGTGGCTGGCAAGTGCTATTCCAATGAGACCAGAAGTCCTGAAGGAGGGTGCCTTAGTATGCCCTCTGAGTCAAGTTAAGGGAGTACCAATGTGGTTCCCTCTGGTCCCGGATTGGAGTCTAGAGCGCATAAGTTCCAGAAGTACTTTGCTATCTGACTGTGGAGTGCAAGAGCAGAGCCTTTATCTTCCTTTGGCGAGTCCTTCTTCCAAGTGCTTCAGGAGGGGTCCAAGCATTTCACAAATGTTCTGGTGTTGATACCCCTATACTTAAACAGATCCTGGAGGCTGGACGCGCACACACAGACCCAAGTAATTCCTGGGTCCAGGTTTCAGGAAGACAACGCTGATTCAAGATAAAACTGAACACATGACCTCGCCTGGTTGGGAGACCCTGCACCTCGATCAATGGAGTAAGTAACTACAAAGGCCAATACAACATCAAAATATAAAAGATAAGACTATCTGTTAACTACATTTTCAGATGTCATTTATTTCTCAAAATGACAGTGAACATATACTGAAAGAGAATAATTTGACGCCTCCCTCCAGAAAGACATAAGGCTAGAATCGGAATAGGACCCGCCCACTTCTTTGGCTAAGGGGCAAATTGTCTAAAACAAAATGGACAGGCTAAGCAAAGTGATGCTTTTTTTTGTTGTCACAGCAATTAAATGATTGCCACGGATTCCCAGCCTGATGAGGAATATTCAAAGAAAGTGAATCTATGAAGCATCCATTACTGGATAACAATACATACATTTCCAGTTTTGTATATTAATATACATTTGTTGAATTGTGCAACTGACATCAAAGTGTATGTTTAAAATGCGTAAACGGTTATTACAGGGAATGGGTTGATCTTGTTACCATCCATAATGTCACCAAGCCTATTACCCTTTCTTAACGCCATAGTGCAGGATTCCTTGCAGGGTTTTCACTTTCCTGAGGACCCAGAGTGAAATATTCGAATCTGGACAGGCGAACGGGATCTGAGGCTTCCCACCAATAGGCTCCAGTGTAGCTGAGCCATCTACTGATCCTGATCGCAAATCAGGGTCCCCGAGGTCACTCAAGGTGCCCCCACCCCCACCCAATCGTCTCCACACCCTCGCTCGGCTCTGCATCTTCATATTTTGCCAGATTCCTACCTCTGCTGCAAGACATCAAAATCAAAAATGGACGGATGAATTGTAGCCGCCAAACATTATTTACTTGCAGGAATTCGAGGTGCCATTCTCTGAAAAAGATTAAAAAAGAAGGGGCAATGCTCCTCAACTGCGCTCATGTTTAAGTACTGAGTGCTATGTGCCTTGATCCTTCCTCACCTTCAGCGGATGCCCACAGGGTCGGATCCCATGCCCATAACTCCCAAAACCCCTGGCCCAGCTACAATAGCTTACGAAGTTTAGTACCAACCCACAGATGAGTCTATTGCAAAAATGCCCTATAATCTAATTTTCATGACTGCCTTTCTTGAAATATTATGGTGTTTGTTGCTGCTGGGACTGTGGTCTGCTCTCTATGGCAAATGTTTGCCTTTTCCAGACCCCACTTTACAAAGCAGGAAATAACAGATCAGAGGCAGTCCTAGTGTACGGTGCATTTACATAAGCAAATAATTGGACTTAATGACATAACATGTGATCACATGGTGAGAATAGTACCATAAACCAGTGCAGGGACTGGAGGAAATGATAACATGTTTTACATTGAGCACATGAGACCGGTATTTGGAGATCGACAAAATTACGTAGAGCAGTCGAGGGCAGAATGCAGGAGAGTTGGGCTGGACAGTTAGTGTCAATAGAAGGGTGGGTGGAGGGGAGGTAATAAACTGCCATGAACCAGCAGTATTTGTGCCGCTCCGTAGTATTTCAATATTTGCAGCAGCCCCAGTTCCCCCAAACCAAGTTGGCATATAGAGGGCCCGGGATTCCAGACTCCCCAAGATTTCTACCAAGCAACAGTAGTGGTTGCACTCTCTCCTCAACTCTATAAAGAATGCCATGGGCATCCCCCATCTTCTGGTCGACCTAACAGTGCCATCTTGGAAGTATGATCATTTTACAAACAATCATTCTATGGTGCGTCACAAAACAGAGGACCACATAAGAATTCTACACAAGGTGCTGTGTTTAAAAAGGGATTTATTAGCATGACAATCTCTAATGAAAAGCATCTTAACTTAAAGCAACAAAACAGGAAAACAGGAAAACTACAGTGCATAAGCAACAAAAAGGTCTATTTTATCAGAACAATCATTCAGGGGTTCAAACGGCACTCTTGTTGGAGGTCCCTTTGCTTCCCTTTTGATCTTCCTAGGCTTGCTCCTGTCTTTCGCACCTTACGTATGGTGTAGGATAACTCTCCCCAGTGTTCCAAATCTTGGGGTCCATTGCCAGCTGATTCCATGCATGATGTAGATCTGAGTAAACTTCTCAGAAAGGCTCAGATCCACTCCAATGCAATGCAAGCAACTGTGGGGGTCTCCTTTTCTGAGCTCTCGGCACCTCCCTGTCCCGAGGTCCTGACCCTCTGGCTTACAAGTCTATCACTTTCTTCCTCAACATTTCGCCACCTGGTCATTCTTAGGGGGGCCTTTCATTGTCCTCCGAGATTGCCCCTCACACAGCTTTTCCTTTGCCCCCTTGACATTCTGCCACATGCTCTTACACCTACCCCTTGGTGTCTAGTTGTGCCATTCCTCTCTCCCTTCTTCCAATATCACTCACTTTCAAGGGCCATGTTTGCTTGCTCTCCACTGAAACCACCCTCTTCAAGAACTTGCCCCCTTATCCTCCTGACGAGTTCCACATTCATCTGTTTTCTCTCCTCTCAAAATTCCAAACAACTTCATCTCTCCAGCTGGGGTTTCTGCTCCACCTACTCCTGAATTTTCATCCTCCTCTCGCACTTCTCTGTTCTCCTCCACATCCAGGTAATTTTTAGCCTCAGATGTCACCTTCCTCCACTCTCGCCTGCCCTTTGCCTCTCTCCAGCTGGCTCCAAAGTCTCTCCTGCTCCACCTCCAAGTCCCTTATCTGCCCTCAGGTTTTTATAGCCCTCTTTCTCTGCCCCTAGGGCCGGGTTTCCTTGGAGCATGTGCACCTAGGCCTCATGATTGTCTGTGTCATGATTGGTGATCTGGGGTGTGGTTACTGCTGTAATGTACATGGGACTGTGTGCAAGGCCGCCTTGACTCATGGACAGAACCTATAAAAGGCTTGCCCAACATTTTGAAAATCATAGGAGTACTGTGCATGCGTCCTAGCCACGGTGTGTGCCTGTAGTCGGCACTTGGCAGCTCTCAGTCTCCAGCAAACCCGCTGTCTTTAGTAATGCCTTGGGATCAGACTACATCAGTGGTGTGACAGTGACTTGGAGATGCTTTGCTACATTGCAAACCCCTACAAGAGACCTTGGGGTTACCATCTACACCAGCACTGTTCATCCCGATAAAAGTGTTTATGTCAAGCCCCAGCTTCCTCATGGGTATTTTGGGACTGGCCATGGATCCTCTCTCCAAACCACCCCGACTGAACTTCATAACTGTGGGTGCTGGCAGTCGGCCCTTTTGGCAACCCGAGGCATCACCCCAAGGGACAGGCAGGGAACTTTGCTACAGTTGTTTGCCTGATCTTGTACACAATGTTTCCCATCTAGGCAGAAGTTGTTCACTATTGGCACTAGATTTAAGCTCAAGAACCTCTTTCCTCCTCAGTCACTTAGAACCCCTAAGTATTTAAAGGACTTCCATTAAATTCTAAACAGTCATTTCTTCGGTATCTTATCACATCTATTATTGATTTGGATCAGTGTTTTTGATTTCAAACTCAAAGAACTGAGAATGTCCAGCCACTCGAAGCAGAGGAGGTTATCTGTATACAGTGTTAACTTCTCCTATCAATGGCAACTAGAATCCCTTCCAGGCAAGGTCTGCACTCAGTCCTCCTACAAGGTAGTCAAACCTCAAGGAACATGTAGGCAACAAGGGGCACTCTTGCCGAGTCCCCATTCAGCAGAGATTGTCAGGATAATTAGCCATTCACTGCGACTCTTGCTTTGAGACACATGTACAGGAGGCTTAACCATGCAATTTATTCTGAACCCAGGCCCATTGTCTACAAAACGATGGACCTAAAAGGCCATTCAACAGAATAAAATGCTTCTTTAGCATCTGGTAATCTTATGGCCAGAGGCTCCTTTATCTCATACACTTAATACAATGTGTAACCATCTATGTGGGATCTGTTTGCTGGACCTTTTGAGCATTCAACAGCATTGATGTGCAGGTTATAGCTCTAGGGCAGACTTTATGGCACTTGTTGCTAATATTTTCACCAATATTTTACACTAGGTAGTTATCAATTAAATTGGTCTCTACAAAGGACTCTTCTGATGCCTGATTTATCATTTTTTGTTTGTTTAAGAGCACTAGGATAACAGCATTCCGGAGACCTCATGTGTGGAACATAAAAAGCAAGGGTATACTCCTATTTTTTGGGGTTTCTATCCCATGACCTCTCTCGCCTATGCCTTTCTACTCCATGCAGCCCAGAGGCATGTGCCAGAACATCCTTTTTTATCCGCATTCCACAGCAATTGACCCAGATGTTTTACAGTGCATGCTTCTGAGCATTCCTTCTTCCAGGAAAGGTGATATGCACTTGGTTGCCTTTAAATGCCTTTTCCCTCCATATGCAGATAATGGGTTTAATACAGTGTGAAGGGCATAGGTCACACAGCCTCCACAAGTAAGACTAACGAAAATAATGCTTGATCAGTTTCACAAGAATCTCAGGTGGCCTGTAACAAAACTTGACAAATTTGGGGAATACGCTTATGCATTCTTTACCCGAAGAAGTGGGCAATAGTAAATCATCACAATGCTGAGCAAACCAATTAAAAAATAAAAGTAGTCCGGTTGTTTAATGATGCAAGAAAAGTCAGATTTGCATGCATTTGTCAAGCTATGTCTGAGAATTAAGAGGACTGCTGATGACATATGCATTCCGATAGGTAGGCAGATGACCCGCAGTAGCTGAAACTAGAGCAAAGTCGACAAATGTATTGCGACGGAGAAAATATTTACCTATGATGTATAGGTAGGAAAGACCAGGCAGGTTACAGAAATGCACATCTGAACTCACCAGAACCTAAATGTGACACATGGCCAGAGAAGAATAGGACTAGTAATACATAAATCACAACATGGAACATCACAAGGAACGCCCATGAATGGAAGTAGTAACAATCAACTACTTATATTTGTACATGAGAGAAAGTAGTGCAGCCGTAGAACAACCTGTGGCGAGTATATATTTTAAGAGTCAAGTCTGTGTTCTTACAAATGGATCTATAGGGGCTGCAACGCTGGGTGTTTAAACACTGTGGCTGCCCAGTGTAATAAAGTACTAGAACAACTGAAAAACGCCTGTGCCTGCGCCCTCTAAAATTCAAATGAAAGGTCTTGATGTCATTTGCTGTATGAATAATTTGTTTATTTTGGTTTTACTTTGTTGTTTTACTCTCAACACGTGTTTCTCCAAATTAAATTATTTGGTTCATCAGGAGGGTTTTTCCATACATTTCCATTCATAGAATTGTGTTTGATGCTTTAAAAGAAGAATTTGTGAATGATTGGTTGGAAGTAGAGGTGGTAAATGCAAGGTTTCCAATGCTAGCCAGAGATCAGCAACTGGTGCTGAGAAAGGTTTTGGTCTTTCTGTCTGGGAGTTATTTTAAGGTGGATAATTCCTTAAATTGTCTTTTGTTAAAGTAGAGTGGTTTGGTAGGAGTAGGCTTGATACCCACGGTGTAGTTATATTTGTACATGTAATGCTGTGATCAGTCAAACACAGGCAGGTAAGATGTGGCCTCTATCTTACACATGCCATAAAGGTGATGGTGCGAAATGCTCCAACAACCTCATGGGTATCTCGTACACCCTGAAGAGTATCTCACAAACAGAATCAGTCAAAAGGAATTTATATGGTCAGGAGCGATCGCATTCACAGGGTCAAGCAAGTGGTGGTTCTGGAGTCTGTGGTACTCCAGTCTTGGGGTTGGGTGAGAAGTCACCCTGGAGAAAAGGAGACTGCTGCACACACAGGCACAGGAACAGCTGTTCCTAAAGCAAGCATCACTTCACATAACTGGGCCGGATAGGACAATCATGGAAAATCTTATCCAATTAAAGGCCCAGTGCACCATTTCCTTCCTCGATCAACACCTCCACTAAGTGTTGTACAACCAGAAGTATCCCAGATTGGCCGGCAATCTCCCAGACGTCTTGTCCTTACGCCAAACGGCTCTGTTGCAAATGGAAGCACTAATGATTTCCTCAACATGCGTCTGACTTCACTGATTTAAAACTAGACAACCTCAAAGACACAGTAAAGGAGATCACAATACTTCCTTGTGCCAAGGAATAATCACTGTTCCAATGAAATAAAGCAATAACCTGAAAAAAAACAGACAATGATTTCTGAATTTTTAAAAAAAATGCAGGATGCATATCTTACTAGCTGGCTCTTACCTTTGTGCTGGCAACACCAATCTCTGGGCCAGCATTGATATGTACACCACAGTCAGTCTCCCTGGATATAGAACTGCCGACGGTATTGGTTATCCCAACAGTCAAGGCTCCCCTCTCTTTGCAGTATCGGAGGGCTAGCAAAGTATCCGCAGTCTCTCCTGGAATGACAGAAGCATTGTAGCAGCACACGAAGCAGTACATGGCAAGATAAAACACAGGCAGATAACTGGGGTGAGCACCCACTACCCCAAACATACCTACTTGTAACCCAAAAAGACAACTAAAATCTCCACTGAAAAGAGGATAAATAAAAATGTAAAAGTACATTCTCTGCGTCTGCGGTACTCCAAGTACCTGCTCTCCTTCCTGCACAACTGGTTGGGAATACCTGCACCATAGGAAGGACCGAATAAAAAGATTCTAAAAGACATGATCACGAAAAGTCTTGCTGGGTGCCCCGTTTGTGCGAACCATCATGTGCAGAAGCACTGCCTCCAACCCTGGATCATCAACATCTGATCACCAGGTCCGATATAATTTTTCTAGCATGCAATGGTGTTGCAGAGGATAGAGTGTAAAGATTAGGAGTAGCCGGATCACCGTGAAGGTACGGTTTGCTTACTCAATCATGCTGCTTTCCTTCCTACTGGTTCAGAGTCTGATTTCAACGCTAGAAATTCTGGGTGGATGAGAAAAGCTGTCCCTGGCCAGGGTGTCTAATAAATCAACTCTATTGGAATTACTGGCCCAATGCATCATCTTTCCTATAGGATTCATTCAATAAAATAATGCTTACAAAAAAGCATGGAGAATAGCCAGTGTCAGTTGTCTTCCAGATATCTGCATTACGTGCATGTCTTTGGCATACCACTGATGCGGTCATAGTTCTGGTGGAATGTGCAATACATCTGAGGAGGCTGAACACTTCTAATTTAATTAGATTCACAAGTGTAGGGCAAGCCTGGGGCTGGGTGTGACAAAGTTGCCCTATCCCTTCAGGGAAGTAGACAGAGAGTCCCCTTTCATACAACCACACAGTCTATTCAAAGCTGAATGTCCCAGACAAATAAGAATTCCAGAAGAAGCAAGTTCCAACAAAGGAAAAAGCCAGAATGCAGATTCGCACCGGGGGAATGGCCATTAGCCAATCGGGAGGCTGGAAAAGTGGATGAGAATAAACGTTCTACGCCCGCTGTTCCAGGCCCTTCCCCGGTAGGTGCCGTTTTTTGTTTTGTTATGTGGGGAGGCAACAGGGAGTGTCTCCCTGTTTCCCCCCAATCACCAAGCTGCCAAACGAAACTGAAACGTCTTCCCCCACCCCCTCACTTACCGACAGGACCAGAGCTTTATGTTCTGATCCGGCACACCTCCCAATCTGGCAGCCATAGAAATGGAAAAGGGATTAATCCCTTTTCCCTATGGTGGCGGACATCTTGGTTTCTTTTTTTTCCTTCAGAGATTGTCATTGCTTATGACAGTCAATCTCCGAAAGAAAAAAAAGAAAGCCATTCACATCCCAGATGAACCATGGGGTGTTAATCGTCATCAAACCCTGGCAGGGGAGTGGGGGGCGGACATGGCCGGTAATGGCTCAGACGTTCGCTTCGCTCGGGCCTACCATGGCTCAGGGCTGCCGTGCTGTTACCATACATTTCACCCCCTTCCTCCAACGCCAGAGCGTGAAAGCCATAAACAATAACTTGTGTTTTTCTGTGGCATTCCAACTGATCCAGCAGAGAGCAAAGAAGCTACCAGGCAGCAACAATAAGCTAGCAGTGTGATACATCCCCCTCCTGCCCAGCCTGCCCCCTGGCATTATTTACAGCAACCCCCGGCTATGAGACATGAAAGGGTCACCGTTTCACTGGAATTCTGCCGTGGCATTGAACCTACTGGAATGCTGTCGTGGCATTGAACCTACTGGAATGCTGTCGTGGCATTGAACCTACTGCAATGCTGTTGTGGCATTGGGCCTACAGGGCTACAAGAGACACAGTGTAATCTCTGAATGGAGAGAAGTGGTTCATTCGGCCCTAGATCCATGTCAAGCAATAAAGCCACCGTAAAGCCACTGCAGCAGTATGTAAGCATCTTTGAAACCTCGCAGTGAATCCGGGATAGGTGTACCCCACGACACGCTGACCTTGAACCCTGGCACATTGCTGTGGCCGCCATGCAGCCCTAGTAATTACTGCAAAGCGTATCCCAGTGCCTGCTGCCAAGCTGTTCCTGGCACCCGACTTGCATGTTCCGACTCAACTGCCAAGCGAGTGCCGGTAATGCCACATCATTTACACTACCCATTTGGTTTTTTAACAGTGGTAAGGCCACCATGTGTTCCACAATGATGATGGGAATGGTTCTTTCCCGATAAATTCTAGTGTTCATTTAAAGAAGCATGGAGCTGTGTACATAATCCCAAAAAATCAGTTTCTGAATTAAGTGGGAATCCTTATAAACTCTAAGGAATGAAAAAAACAAAATCACTGTTCAGATCCCATTGTTCTTGTGAAATATAATGCATGGCTCATCTGACAACAAGGTGGGCAGGTTTCCAGGCCTGGCAGAAACAGACACTAGAAAAACAGGTTTCCATGTAAAGAAATCCAGGTCACAATGCCAGTAGTAAAAAGGGCTTGGGTATGATGGAAGCCAGAATGTACAATACATTCCATTGTGGGACTGGGGTCTAAAAACGTGGAGGACCATGAAATAAACCCACAAAATCTCTTTTAACCACTTTGTTTTTCAATAAAGGAGTTCATGTGGTCGGTTTGGAAAGAATAGGCACGTATAGCCAAAGGGTCTTGCATAAAGGAATCAAGGGAATGTCTGGCACGTGAGAGTAGGGAGTGCATCCTCTAACCATGTGCTTAACAGACGTATCTGACTGAACCCCCCTGTAGAAAAATATAAACCACTTGTTATATAGTTGTCTGCAAGAGTCCTTCCTGACAACAGACATAGTGAAATATTTTCTGTGAAAATCTCTACGAGTGGATAGATTTATTTTTTGGAACCATCCTCTCAAACTAAGCAAGATGAGGGAGTGGTACATTTGAGGAAGCCCCAGATGTGTGTTCTAGTGGTGACCTAACCTGGTGAGGCCAGAGTGGAACCAGTAGAATAATCTCAGTCTAGTAAGTCAGACTAGTTGGGGCAATTCCTTTATGCATTTCCTCCAGTGCCACTATGCTGCGAAGTGAGCATCACTGAGAGGCAGGTTCCCTATTCTCCGGCACAATGCATCATCTGGACACATCACTGGTGCTGCTTCCACATTGATTCATGGGGGAAATCCCTGCATTGGAGAAAGCCTATGCATTTAATCCTCCGTTTGCTTAATGGGCCTGCATCCACATTCTTTCCCTCCACATCGTTGAGCGCCACATGGAAAATGCAATTGTGCAGGGGCTCATTCCACTACTACATTGTAAGATGACATAAATGGGATCTTGCCTCTAGTGGCTTGCCCGGGTAAAACAATTGCCAGTACCAGAGGAGAGAAATCTGCATTGACTGATCACGCTGAATCTGGCAGACTAAATGGTAGTTGTTTTGAATGGGTATGGAGTTTCTTTTCTGTTCTATTTTTTAATGCATCTTCTTGCACTTGCAACATTGAAAAAGGCTCAGAGTTGGCTCTGACACTGAACTGGGGAATGCTTTTCAAGAAGAAACAAAGCACTGTTTTCAGGTCTGATCCTCTGAGCGGTGCACCAATCTGCTTTTGGGGAATTTAGATGGGGATGGGTGTTTTGGTACCAAGGTATCACCAATGCCAGTTTCTTGACACTGGGTCGCTGGATGGAGATGGACTCAACTGCTTTTTGATAGAAGCTGGGCAAAGTCCTCTCTACCTTCTTGGGGAATCTGGCTTGGTGATCCGGATTGTGTTTCGCGCCCGTTTGGGGTGTCACAGAGAATGGAGCACTTCTTTGCGGTACTGTGTAAGCCTTTCAGAGGTGAACAAGTTCATGGTACGGCAGGTCTGAGTACCCTGTTCCCGAGTGGGCTACCGAAGGTGGGCAACCGAAGGACCTGAAGTACAAGAGGGGGATCTTCTCACTGATGTCTACAGTCCTTGGCAATTCGGGCACCGTGCCCCACCCAAATCCTGCATTCCTAGTAATTGTGAGGGTCTTTGTCCTGGGATACAATCTAAGATGCCATTTCCATACATGTCCCTTTTTCAGTATGAAAGATGGGTACTCGGCAACCGCAGTTCAATTTTGGCACAGAACATGCAGGAATTTACACACAGGATATGCCACAATGAATCCGCGAAAACCTCCTACTGCATCAGATGCATTGCTGGACCTCAGCTGTTAGTGCATGCATGGGGGGGAGGCAATCTTGCAAAAAATGCACCAATTGCAATAAAACAAAAATATGCCCCTTCAAGGAAGGCGAGGCAGCAAACAAAAAGGCACAGTTCAATAAAGTGAGAAACTGAAGAAACCTTTCCCTGTGCCCTACCAATAGGTGAAAAAAAGGAACCATACCAAAAAAAAGGATGTACACATTTCGAGGCCTGAAATGCCGAAAGCCCCATTTTACTATATATGACAATGCATTACTTACCGTAAAAGCATTTCTGATGGTTGTATCTGCTTAGATTCACATGCTGTGCATAGGTCCGACATCCAGTGGTCACTGCGGAGTATTGCATTTTGTTTTTCGTAGTCGAAAAGGGGACGTCGACAAGGCGTGTCTGTAACACTATCCCTATAGTGACGTGCGTTGTACCCACAATCCCTCACGCGTCGAGGTCCCTCTGTTTGTATTTTTCTGCCCTGAGGGAGCCTTCTAGACGTGAGTGAGTACAGAAAAGAGAGATATAAAAGGAAGTCTATGTTCCTTCCATCCGAGCGGGGAGGAAGGGTGGGCCCATGTGAATCTAAGCAGATACAACCATCAGAAATGCTTTTACGGTAAGTAATGCATTGTCTTCTGATGTTTGTTAATCTGCTTAGAATCACATGCTGTGCATAGACTAGCGAGCAGTACCCGGAGTTGGCGGTGGGTTATGAGAAGGAACAGTAGAGAAAAGATGTCTTAATACTGCCTGTCCCACCTGGGAGTCAGATCTTGAGTGTGCATCTAGACAGTAGTGTTTTGTAAAGGTGTGCACAGAACTCCAGGTAGCCGCTTTGCAGATGGACTCAAGGGGAACATTTGCAATGAATGCTATGGATGCCCCAGTGCCTCGAGTGGAATGTGCTCTTGGCTTGAAGGGTAGTTCTCTCTTAGCAAGAGTGTAACAGAGAGTGATGCATTGTACAATCCATCTAGATATAGTGGACTTAGAGACTGCATCTCCTTCTCTTCCTGCTGCCACCGAGACAAAGAACTGATTAGTCTTTCTCAGTGATCTGGTTCTTTCCATGTAGAACATGACAGCTCTGCGTACATCTAGTGTATGCAGACTTTTTTCTCCCAAGTTGGAAGGGTTTTGAAAGAACGTTGGTAGTTCTATAGATTGGTTTACATGAAATTTAGAGATGAATTTTGGTGCAAACCTTGGGTGTGTGCGAAGAACCACCTTATCCTTGTGAACTGATACGAAGGGGTCTAATACAGAAAGAGCCTGTAGTTCACTTACTCTCCTAATGGAGGTGATAGCTATTAGGAAAGCAGTCTTAAGAGTGAGGTATTTAAGAGTTGCCTTGTGCATGGGTTCGAAAGGAGTGCCCATGAGTCTAGAAAGTACCACGTTTAAGTCCCATCCGGGAGCTGGGCTAGCTATTGGGGGGTGTATTCTCTTTACCCCTTCCATGAAGGCCTTTATAACTGGTATCTTCCACCACGACACTAAGTTGGGAAGTGGTGTATGCAGAAAGTGCCGCTAGGTGGACTTTAATGGAATTAAACACTAGACCTGAATCCAGTAAATGGGTCAAGTACAGAATAATGTTAGTGGCAGAGCAGTCAACCGGGTTGATGTTCTTACTTCTACACCAGATGACAAATCTTGTCCACTTGCTAGAATAGCAGTGGCGAGTATTAGGTTTTCTGGCTTCCCTGAGGATGTCCATACATCTCTGAGGGAGATGTAAATGTCCAAATTCTATGATCTCAGGAGCCAGGCTGCTAAGTTCATGGTCTGAGGGCATGGATGCAGTGTCCTGCCCTTGTCTTGTGACAGCATGTTGTACGGGCAAGGAAGTTTCATTGGGGGGGATAGGGACATCTCCATCAAGTGAGCGAACCATGACTGCCGGGCCCACATTGGGGCCACTAGTATCATGGTCACCTGCTCTTGGTGCATCTTGTGCACCACCTTGTTGAGGAGGGGAGTCGGGGGGAAAGGCGTAAACAAATTTCCCTGACCATTGAATCAACAGACCGTTCCCCTTGGACTGGTTCTGGGGGTACCTGTAGGCGTAACTTTGGCATTGTGAGTTCTCCAGGGTTGCGAACAGGTCTATTTCCGGAAACCCCATTGCGTGAAGACGTTTAAGACGATGTCTTTTTGCAATTGCCATTCGTACTCTTTGGGTAGGGGGAAGTCTCTGCTGAGTTTGTCTGCTAGCAGATTGAGTTCCCCTGGTACATGTTGTGATAGTAGGAACATGTTGTGTTTGAGAGCCCACTTCCATATATTCTGGGACAGCTTGGACAGCCCTGGAGAGAGAGTGCCCCCTTGCTTGTTGAGATAGTACATGGCTGTGGTGCTGTCTGTGAGGACCATCACTGTCTTTCCTTGTAAGTGTTCCTGAAAGGCTTTCAGTGCTTTGAACACTGCTAATAGTTCCAGCAGGTTTATATGTTTGGATGCTAAGCTCGGAGTCCACACTCCGTGAGCAGTCTGATGGGATAGGTGAGCCCCCCATCCTGTAAGGGATGCGTCTGTGGTTAGAGTGGCTTCCACTGCGGGTGTGGCAAAAGTTTTCCCTAATAACAGGTTTTCCTTTGTCCACCACCGTAGCGAGAGAACCAAGGCCTGCGAGACCACCACTAGATCGTCCCATTGTCCGCTGGCCTGACACCACTGGCTGTAGAGCCACTCTTGCATTGGGCGCATGCGCAGGCGCGCGTGAGGTACCAAATAAATACATGACGCCATCATCCCTAGCAAACGCATTGCTTTGCGTACCGTAACCTCTCGACCTGCCACATAATGGGGGATCTGAAACAGCATGTTTTGGACCCTCTCGTTGGAGGGGAAGATGAGGCCGTCCTTTGTTCGAATTAGAGCCCCTAGGAATTGTTTGATTTGGCTGGGGTCTAAGCTGGACTTCTTTTCGTTGATGGAGAAGCCCAGTTGGGACAAAAGGTCTACGGTCCTTTGGGTATTGGAGAAGCATGTTTCGTAAGAATCCCCTGTTATGAGCCAGTCGTCGAGGTAAGGGTATACCGGGATGGATAGCCTGCGCAGGTGGGCCGCTGCCACTGCCAGTACTTTCGTAAATACCCTTGGTGCAGATGCTATCCCGAAGGGTAGTACTCTGAACTGGTAGTGTTTGTTCTCTATCTTGAACCTGAGGTATTTTCTGTGCGCTGGCAACATTTAATTTGAAAGTATGCATCTTTCATGTCTAGTGTTGTCATGTAATCCCCCTGTAATAACAGTGGGATTACATCCTGCAAGGTTACCATACGAAACATTTGGGGTTTGACAAAATTGTTCGCTGGACGCAGATCTAATACAGGGCGCATGGTTAAATCCTTTTTGGGTACAAGGAAGTACACTGAATAAATACCTTCTGTTACCTGCGATAGGGGGACAGCCTCTATAGCTTCTTTTTTCAGTAGCTCTTCTTCTTCTTGAAGAAGAATAGTGAGGTGTTCCGGTGTCATGCGCCGGTTCCGTGGGGGTCTGTATTTTGGGGAACCGTTGAATTCGATGCAGTATCCGTGGGCTATGGTGGATAATACCCAGCGGTCTGACGTTATTCCCTCCCATGCTGAAAGGAACGATGTTAGCCGGCCCCCGACCGGTGATGCATGGGAGGGGACCCGAATCTTTGGGTCATTTGTTGGTATTGGTCGTGGGGCCTTTTGGACTGGAGCCGCGCCCTCTTCCTTTGCCACGACGTTGGCCTCTTTGACTGAACTGGGTGCTTTGGTTAGAGGGCCAGTTGGTAGCAGAGTAAAATTGTTGTTGGCTTTGCTGCTGGCGTTGGCCACGAAAGGAGCGTCTATTGCCATAGCTGCGTCTGTTAGGTGGCCTAGAAATTTGGTCAAGAGTCTTGATGGTATCAAACTCCTTCGCATGTTCTAGGGCCTCATCAACTGCTTTCCCAAACAGATGTGTTTGCTCTATGGGCTTATTTATTAGGGAAGCCTGGGTTTCTGGCTTAAATCCCGAATTGCGCAGCCAGACATGGCGTTTGAGAAGTATTCCCTGAACCAGGGAACGTCCAGCTGTCTCTGCGGCATCCAAGGAGTTCTTTACGATGCCCTGGTTTACAAGAGTTCCCTCTGATATAGTAGCCAACAGGCGTGAACGCAGGGGTTCTGGTGCGTCCTCTGCTTCGCTGCGCAGCTTGCTCCACTGTGCATCTGCGTAGCTAGCTAATAGGGAATTGTTATTCGCAATCCTAGTTGAGAAGGCGGCGGAGGTTGTGATTCTCTTCCCAAGTGCATAGAGCTTCTTGCCCTCTTTGTCAGGTGGTGCCTCACTAGTAGATAGTGGTACCCCCGCTCTCTTTCTTGCGTTAGTAACTACCAGAGAGTCCGGAATAGAATGTCCCCTGATGTACAAAGGGTCAGAAGACGAAGGGCTGAAGAGCTTTTCTATCCGAGGGTTGACCCCTCTGACTAAGGCCGGATTGGAAAGGGAAGGAGTTATTCTTCTCCTTATAGAAGCCAGGAGCGGAATGGACTGACTGACCGGGGCTTTTTCTTTAATAACTTTTTCTACAAAGTCTATGTCCGGAAGAGTCTCCCCTGTGTCTATTTCAAAATGCGCTGCTGCATTGCGCAATAGTGCATTAAGTGAAGGCTGGTCATCTATGGGGGAGGTGTTCCCAATAGGTGAGTCCTTGGGAGGAGAAGGGTGAAAGACATCAGGGTCTGAGTGCACTGATGGGGATTGCCAAGGCTGCACTGATGGGGAGTGCCAGGGCTGTGAGGTAGCTGTATCTTCCTCAAAAGCTCCTGCGCTAGTGTAAGGGTCTTCCTCAAACCTCTCCTCCTCATGTTCTTCCTCTCCACCTAAACACTCCTCATCTTCCTGGAGGTATTGCTCCTCTTCAGTGAGGTCATATGCATCTGTAGAAGGGGGAAACAGCCTAGGAATCTTGACCCTAGGGTCATCCTGGGTCCATTCTCTTGGTCTTTTGGGTGTGGGTGGGTTTTGGCTACCCAAAAACCTCTCCATCTTTTCCATACAAGAATGGAGTCTTTCCATGGTCTCATGGGGAACCCCTGAATAGTCTAGAGGGGGGAAATCAGTGTTATCACCTTCAAAACGCTTCGAACGCTCCCACGTCGTCGACGAAAGGTTTCCGTCGCCCTCAGAAAAGCCCTCCGGTAGTTCAGAAGTGCCTTTAGATGAATGGGGCAGTTCCTGGCTACTCTTGTGCTTTTTCGGCGTTTCTATTTCCTTGGGTGCGGTATTCGACGTCTGTTTCGTCGTCCGCTTACGTTTATCCTCGGAAACAATTCTCGCCAGACTCTCGACGACGAGTTCGTCAGTCGAGGGTTCTGGAGTCGGCGTTGCCTGCGCTGCGCGTTGTTTTTCGACGGCCGCTCTATGGAGCGTTACGTCGGATGTTTTTGAGGTAGCGCCCGTGTTAGATGAAAGCCCAATCGCTGGTCGCGGCTGCGTTTGCGGGTGGGGCTTGAGACCCTTGCGGACTGAGGTCGACGCCGGAGTGCCCTGCGTCCCCTTCGGCGCTGGTGGATCCTTCGTCCTCGACGAAGAAGAGCCGTGGGTTGTGTGCTTAGGCCTATGGGGTCTGTGTGCGTCCTTGTCGCCGGGGTGTTCATCCCCATAAGCAGGGCATGAGCCGAGCCCGTCGGGGCCGGGGACGGACGTCGAGGAGCGCGAGCGCTCCTTCTGGGGGTTAATGACTTCCGTAACGGACGTCGAGTTATCACCCTCCTCGTCACTTTCTGTAACAGCGGCAGCGGGTGAGGAAACTGACTTCGACATAGCGTAGTCCGCCCACCTCTTAACTTTCCGTTCTTTAAGTGTTCTTGGTTTCAAGAGCTTACAGGCCGCGCAGCTGTCCTCTTTATGATCGAGGGGCAAGCAACGATTACAGAGCTTGTGTTTGTCCTTCCAAGTGTATTTGCCCCTACAGCGTGGGCAAAACTTAAAAGGTGTCCTCTCCATAGCTGAGGCAATAAAAACTGGTGATAACAACCCCAAGGGAAAGATAGGGGAGAAAGAAAGACATTCTCGACGAGAAGATAAAAGTTCGAACCCCCACTCTCCCTACTGTATGTTGGCCGGCGAGGCCTGGCCACGTGTTCGGCAGCGCCGAGGGATCTCCTCCGTCTCTTCCTCTCCGTCGAAAACTTGCACGGCGGAGAAACAGCTTCACAGCTAACGTCGAGGGGAGGGATCTTTATAATAAGTATATATTAAGGACCGAGGTCCGTAGTAATTGTTTTGCAATGTCTCTCTAGGAGCTCCGCGTAAGGCGACCATAAGCTGGGCGGAAAAAAACAATCTGAGGGACCTCGACGCGTGGGGGATTGTGGGTACAACGCACGTCACTATAGGGATAGTGTTACAGACACGCCTTGTCGACGTCCCCTTTTCGACTACGAAAAACAAAATGCAATACTCCGCAGTGACCACTGGATGTCGGACCTATGCACAGCATGTGATTCTAAGCAGATTAACAAACATCAGAAATATATATATGGTGAGGTATGTTAATAAAAATGGCAGAGGTACCCCCGACCCGCATATATATGCAGTAAAAGGGTAAATTTGGCAATAATCACATAGATCCGGAAAAAGACAAAATGTGGGAAATGACAAGGTGGCCAGAAGGCCCGCTCATGCTTGGTACCCAGAAACATTCAAGTGTGAGAAGCCTTTGGAGGGAGGCATTTCCAACCAGCTGAGAAGGAATAACAACCGGAAAACATTCTAGTTTTCTCTTAAAGAGAGTCAGGCAGTAGAGATGTGGAGGGGATTCCTGGTGGGTATAGAATCTGCGATGCATTGCTCCTCGTAGACTCAACAGAGCACTTTAGAAGAAAGTGCACCCAACCCCACTAATATCCTGTTCATCTTACACCTGCTCAGACAAATGCTGTGCTTTCAACCAAAAGTGCTACACTTGTTAGCTTGAAATTCTCCAACATACCTCAACAGATGCTCAGTTCAGAAAGCTACTTAGATATGATATGACATGATATGGCATTTATAACGCGCCTATACACACTTAGCCCGTTCCCAATTTAAACTGTCCAGAGGATTAACCTGTGGTAGTTTGAAATATGCAGCACCAGTATGCTTATGCAAACAGACATGACTTAATTGCCCAAAATTACTTTTCTAACAAAAAACTACATGGACACTTAAGGGTTGGTATGTCTGCCTTTAAAACCATTTGTTGGCAGCTCTATGCATCCTATTTCTTGTTGGAAATAGGAAAGATTCAGGGCCTAATTCACGGAAGCGTTTTATAATGGCAAATCCCCATTCGAAAACACTCTGAGAATCAGGGCCTCAGTGTCAGCCGATGCAAGGTGACTGAAAGGCAGATACAAACTACAGTCAAAGTTAAAATTGCACACATTCAATGTTGTACATGTAAATAGAGAACTGTAGTTTATATTGTTACTCTGTGCCGATAAGTGGCATTTGGTCACAAATACAATTGAGTCTGCTTTGAAGGTTTCTAAAAAGTGTTAAATGTTTTTAAAAAACAAATAGGAATTCAATGTTTCACTGTTGTGGATAGAACACATGTTCTCTGCCACTCACCTGATTGGCTGATGAAAAAACAGACATCATCTCGGAATACAGGTGTGTTCCTGTCCAAAAAGTCGCTGGCCAGCTCAACCATTACAGGAAGTTCCGTCAACTCCTCAAGAACTTGGCGGGTCTGGAGAAGTACAGAAGGGCCTGGTTAGAACTTAAGAGGAAGCGGGGCCATGGCATCACGAGGAACAAGATAAAGCGTAATAACTGCTCTCTATACAAAAGGGGCAAAGGCATGGGGAAATTTGATGGCGTTTGCCTAAGGGTTGCATGGAGTCCAGTAGCATAAAAACAGGCACAGGGAGGAAGGAAAAATAAGCCTGAGGGTATACCGTATAAGGTAGATATTGGAGACTGTGCATGCCCTTTCAAATCCCTTTATACGCAGAGCCATCCAGCTATGTTCCTGGTATTGGTGCCGCAGTCAGTTCTCGCCCGCTTCTAATGCCTCACTATACATTTTCTACCAACCGATTGCCTTTAATTCACTTTTTAAATTCCGAAAGCACTATGGGATTCATTTGCAGCAGCACAGAGAGGAAGTTCAGGTTCAAGATATTTGGAGATTTTTTCTAACAAGCTTAATTTGGGAAAACGCAACGTGCTCATCTCGTTCAACACAGTTCCACCTTCTGGAACCAATGCCACGACGTCCCATTGCTAATGTGAGTGTGAAGAAAATGTGGGAGACAAAAAATAAAATGAATAACTGTACGAAGACAGGCTTTCAAATTTCTGGCAATGCAGCAGAAGCAACAGAAGTCAAAGCCTGCTTCACTATTTCGAGCCTGCTTCGTGATGTTCCCAAATATACCTTAATGAGTTTGATGTGTTTGGAGAGGAAAAATTGATGAGTCACTGTGTGTCATCCTAATTAACTTTTATCTTGGAAGGCAAAGCCTAAACCTCTGTTGGCATACAATGTATGGAGAGTTTGTGCCAGGCAGGGCTTTAAGTGAGTCAGGGTTAGCCAAGGCCTAGCACCCAGCACGCTCTGAAAATTCTGTCTAACACGGGGCCATGCCCGGGCCCCCTTAAGTTCCCTGCTAACCGCAGCCCACCAGGCAAGGCTTTTTTTCTAATGCCTGAAGCTCTCGCGTCTAAGCAAGAGCTTCAGGCTTTTGAAGAAAATAAAAAGTCTCACCTTCGGTTTGTCGTGCCGAATCTGCTGCCAGCTACCCCTTTCATTAGAGATGGACAGAGGGGTTGGTTACTCGGTTAAAAAGTGATGATTCTTTTGTAAAGCCTGAAGCTTTTGTGCGATAGTTTCAGCCTTCACAAAAAAAGCCTTGCCTTTTGATTGTGTCACCCCTTTCATTAAAGATGCACCCCAGGTGACAGGGCTACGATCTGTAGTGAAAGGGGTGCCTGACAAGGGGGCCAGCACCGTTTTTAGCACCGCAATTAAAAGCCAAGTCAACACTTACCTGACCTGAATGCTGGCAGTCAGGCCACAGCCCCGGCCCTTTTGCAAAATCGAGCCTGGGCTCTTGCGGGGGCGTGGCCTAACAGGCTGCATTCAGGTGAGGGAAGTGTTGCCTCTTAATTGAGGTGCCGACCCCCTGCCAGGCCACGCCCCGATTGGGACTAACGCAGGCGGACTGTAGCGGGGCGCACACAGTTCGTGGCGCTTCGGGGCCTTGGGTTTCGGAGGCGGCAGACGGAGTGCGGGCCCCCGGGGGTTTGGGGATTGAATGTTGGAGTGCGGTCGGCGTGTTTCGGGTCGGTGGTTGGGCTGTTGAGGTGTTGCGCGGATGGCGGTTGCGATTGGTAGTGGCGGGAGTAGCGGAGCTGGGGTCGGGGAGTGAGTTGGTGGGGGGCTTTTGTTTGTGGTAGGGTGGCTGTTGGTGTGGATTGGCTGGGTGTGGTTTGTGGTAGGGTGGCTGGTGGTGTTGGATTGGGGGTGGTGGTTGTTTGTGGTTTGGTGGCTGGAGGTGCGTGTGGTAGTGTGGGTGTCGCTCGGGTTGGTCGCGGTGGGTTGGCGGCAGCACGCGGTGCCTCGCCTGAAGCGCATGTGTAGGCGTACGGGCTGGGGTCTCGCGGGTCTGCGCGCCGATCTCCGGGCTCGCTGGGTGGTTTGAGTTTGGGGTGTAGTGTCTGTTGGTGGGGTGTGGTTGTTTGCGGTGGGATTGCGGGTGGCTGGTGTTGGATTGGTGGGGTGTGGTTGTTTGCGGTGGGGTTGCATGTGGCTGGTGTTGTTTTGGGGTTGTGGTTGTTTGTGGCTGGAGGTTCGTGTGCGAGTGTGGGTGTCGCTCGGGTTGGTCGCGGTAGGTTGGCGGCAGCACGCGGTGCCTCGCCTGAAGCACATGTGTAGGCGTACGGGCTGGGGTCTCGCGGGTCTGCGCGCCGGTCTCCGGGCTCGCTGGGTGGTGTGAGTTTGGGGTGTAGTGTCTGTTGGTGTGGATTGGTGGGGTGTGGTTGTTTGCGGTGGGATTGCGGGTGGCTGGTGTTGGATTGGTGGGGTGTGGTTGTTTGCGGTGGGGTTGCAGGTGGCTGGTGTTGTTTTGGGGTAGTGGTTGTTTGTGGCTGGAGGTTCGTGTGCGAGTGTGGGTGTCGCTCGGGTTGGTCGCGGTGGGTTGGCGGCAGCGCGCGGTGCCTCACCTGAAGCGCATGTGTAGGCGTACGGGCTGGGGTCTCGCGGGTCTGCGCGCCGGTCTCCGGGCTCGCTGGGTGGTGTGAGTTTGGGGTGTAGTGTCTGTTGGTGTGGATTGGTGGGGTGTGGTTGTTTGCGGTGGGGTTGCGGGTGGTCTGTGTGGAAGTGTGGCCTGTGTGTTGATTGGTGAAAGTGGTGCACATCATCCTTTAGGATGGGGAAGCGCCTGCGTGGGTCCGCCCACGCGTTCGTTAATTAAGAAGAAGAAGAAGGCCACTCCCCCTAAGAGCTCATGCTCCAGTCTGCAGGCCACTTAAGGTACTGGCGCCGGGGTATTGCAGAGGCGCGCATCGCCATTGATCTAATCAGGCTTCAGCCCCCCACCCCCTTCAAATGTGAGCCAAGGGACGGGGCTGAAGCCCGATTAGCTCAATGGCGTTGCGGGCCATACTTTTCTGTTAGTCAGAGAGGGAAGAGGCTTATCTTGAAACAGACGATGTTAACGTTTTACTGTGTTTGTGCAAATACATTTTTCTGAACAAACGCAACAAAACTTTAAAGCTGCTCGTTTCAAGTAAGGCTTCCCTCACCTCTGCACAACAAAAATCAAATGGACAGATCAGCCCCCTCCCCGCGGATGTGTGCGAACATTGTGTGTTCTCTCACATCTGAGGGGAAGGGGCTGATGTGCACACGTGCTTCTTGTTAGGCAGAGAGGTTAGGGAAGCCTTTCCTGAAACTAGCAGTGCATATTAGCTCATTGTGAATGTATGCATGTGTGCAAGGAGTGTGTATGTGTGAATGGGTGTGTGTGTGAATGAGTGTATGATGCATGGGGAGCTGGGCGTGATGTAAATGAGCGGGTTTATGGTAAATCGGATGTTTAAATGAATGAATGTGTAATTGTGTGTGCGCCTTTGTGTAATGCTCGGCTGCTACAATTTGATACTTGGGCCCCATGCCACACAACCCTTGGTGTAGAACAGAGGGGGTGGAGCCTGAAAGTATGCCATGCCCATTTTCTAAAGTGGCCCCTCCCGTCACCAGTTACCCCCCACCGAAATGTAGGTTTCGTTGCGCCCCTGCTACTGCAGTGCAAGTGAGGACGACAGGTCGAAAAGAAAATGCGTCACAACTCGGAATTAAGTGTGGACCTGTGGCAAGGAAAAGGCCCTCTTAACAAACATGCTGCGTGCAGGCTTTCATGAAGAACCTCGCTCCCACGTTTCTGGCAGACATAAATTAAGGTATGTAAAGGGAGGCCCTCCATATTCATGCAAGTTAAAAGTGTCAAAGTGGGTACGCATTTTTTTTTTAAATCGTTATGACGCCAAAGTTGAGAATGGCCTCATACTCAAGAACTACACCTTTGATGGCCTCAGGTAACCTAAGCTGCAAAAATCTTGCAAAAAACTTTGATCTGCAGAAGACTTTGGCAGAACGAACACATTTAAAGATGACGGCAGTCGGAGGAATTCATTTGGAACGCACTGCCCCCTGGCGGCTCCAAGGTGTGTTTAACATTTTATTTTAATGAAATTCAACCCATGAAAGGTAGAGAGCAACCAAATATAAACCTCCCTCAACGACATTTTGGCACAAGTACAGCTGCACTTTGCCTTACTCTGATCTCGGCAGTTGTAGGCAAGTGGCATGCAGGGAAAGAAACAAAAGGAAAGCCGATAGCATCAAAACGGTTCAACGTAGTAATTAATTCTCACCCTGGAACAATACTTACAAAGCTCAGCGCACAGTGTATACAGAACTGAAGCCACCAACGGCATACAACCTCCGCAACTCTCCTACTCCCTCTTCTCCCGACAAACCCAACCCCGCCCGCCTTCTTGTTTTACAGATCCACCAAGGCACCTGGGGACCAACTCCGTTGGTGACGGTGCGCAACATTTAACATTCCTGCAATCAGCTGGACTTCTGCAAGATCATGACTGGCGTGTCCGAAAAATTTAGAGGCATCCTGGGATTTTTAAGGAGGTAACAACAAGTCCAAACTTAGAAGCTGGGGTTCCATATGTTAATATCCCAGCAAAAATATTGCGATACAAAAATATTGCCATATTTTTGTGCCGATATTGAGCCATGGACCCTGCGAGGGACACACGTGCAACCCCTGCAATATTTTTAAATTTGCGGGGGACACCCCCAAAACCCCTGCTCCCACAAATTTCCCACCCAAAAAATATCGCCTATGGCGAGACAAAGACCATAAGTAAGGCGATATTTTTGGTGGGGATAATATGTAGGGATACCGAAGCTGTGGAGTGATGACTGCCAAATCTCATGGTCCTGCTTAACCGCTCGACCCCCATATCTCAGTCTGCTCTCCACCTGCGAGTGAGCGTCAGTATGCTCTGGGCGGCAATAACAGGGACAGTAGATGGCTATGACAGTTCAAGAAAGAAGGGAGTACTTTCAATTATGCCCCAGTTCCATTCTCCCTACGGTTGGTAAAATGTACCTTGGAAAATGTCCTTTTTTTTCCAGGAGTGGGCATTTCAATTAGAGCAATTGACCTTGCAAAGAGCTAATCTATTCCAGTGAAAGGGCCAAGCAGAAGGAACTGATTGAAATGTTAAGCTCTTCTCACATCTTGCACTAGTGCAGTAACTCATCGGCACTGGCATGAAATCACTGACCTTTGCATCAGAGAAAATCCAGATTCTGCATTGAGCTTCCTGGGTCAAGCAAAAGAACTCAGCCGTGCCCGACACCAATTTGTAGCTCGCTTGGCCATGCATTTCGCAGTAGGCTCACGCAGCCTGGTCATTTGTCAAGCTCGTGGTTGGGTAAGCCAAATCTTTCTCATCTACACATTTCAGCAAATGTGCCTTTTTACAAAACGCAACATCTTTTAAACTCGTCAACTCCTCGCACTAGCATAGAGGGCTTCAAGCCATATGTATGTGCACATAGCGTGTCCGAGTGCCAAAGGTGGGCCCAGCAAAACACCAAAACCGAACAAAAGAGCTTCCAGTCTTTCTCAGAAGCAGGGGGAGTGTGTGTAGGTGCTCGGTCTTTGGTCAAGGCTGCTAGTCACGGCCGGGCTATTTAAGAAAGCATATGGATTTCGACCAGAGGTACTGTGAAATTGTAAAGTACGTTAGAGACAGTGTTAAGCAGTGCCTCTCACAAAACATTGGTGACGGAACTAATCCCAGCTTAGACAGAACGCTGTGAGTCTCTCTGGCAAAATGGCCTCAAATAGCTTATTTTCAATGGAAGCAGAATTGGACCTGACCAATGAAGGCATTTCTCCACCAAAGTATGGCATGCCAGAGGGGTTTGGGGGAAGGGGGGGGGGGTGGAACAAAGAGGCCTTCCGAATCAGACCCAGCATACACCTTTAGCTGTGGCGCCATGGAAACTCGGCCTGATGTTTCACTTTATCTGCAATTACTGCAGATTTCCTAAAAATGGCACAGGGACAAATAGGAGGAGTTGGAACCTCCAATTCAGATTTGAAGCCCCTAGTATTTTGGATTGTCCCCCCTCACCTGGTTCAGCTAACCAAAGCGCTCATCAGGAACATAAAGGGCGATTAAGCCCCCTGAGGGGACAGTCGGTCAGAGCACCCTGTTTCCCTGCAAGAGTCCTCGCACATCTGGCCGTGCAGGCGTGACTGGGTGCCAGTAGCCTGTAATTCCTGTTGGGTGCCCTCACCAGGGACATGTGCAAGTCTAGTACTGAGTCCAATAGGGAGATATTGTTCCTACTAGAGGAAGTGAGGTATGGGCATTGCCGTAAGTGGTCATGGCTACTGGCTGCCTGCTCCCGTTGCTGAAACATTGTATGACCCCGTGTGCACGGTGCCTGGATGAAGGTCTGAAGCAGCACCTGATAGAAAGGTTGTGACCAGGCCTGCAAAGCTGAATGTGGCAATCCTGCAATTGTGAGCAGAGTTACCTTGTCACCCCGAAATCTCCTATTTAACCCAGTCACCTGCATCCTTATCTGGTCAAACCTGGAAAGTGGTTGGAAAGCACAAAAGAGCCCAACTTGATATGGATGCGGGAAGAAGCTCTGCTGGTCCCTGAACTCGTCCAAGAATGGTTAAGATGAAAGAGCTCGGCCTGGCATCAGCAGATATTGGGTGTCTTCTAACCAGAAAGACAACATGGCACGATGCTAGCTTCCTAGTACCCCATGGAATCAACTAAATCATACGTTTGAGAATCCCAGGAAAGCCGTTATGTCCCAACCCTTCGTGATGTGGGAGCATCAGACATAGGGAACTGGCAACAAACAGAACATGAGACCTGCGGTTGCTAGCCAAGACTAGTGTAGCACCTCAAAGTGCCTGCTACCTGGAAGCCTTGTTTAACAAGACCGCTGCTCTGATCATGACAAAGAAAAGGTGACAGCACATGTATCACAGGCACACATTAACCAACACCGTATGCAGCCTACAGTTTTAAAAATTGACCCATGATATAGCCAGAAGGATGCAAGGTGCCCTTGCCTCTCCTGCAACATGAAACATTGTGCATCGCTGCGTTTCCCACCCTCCACAGAGTGCACCGCTGGTATGTTCGTCATCACTGGGACTCTGTGCACTGTATCCATCCCTTGAGCAGAGATCCTTCCATGCCACAAAGAACTCAACTGCAGCCCAGCAACAACAAACGCTTGCCTTTGACCATGTAACTACTACGGCTCCAGGAATTCCAATCACTGGTGAAACGGAAGCTCACATGCCCCGCAGAGTACCCCAACCAAATATGTATTCCCTGCAGGGATATCTCTGGGTGAGCCTAAAATAACCCTACCAGCCACACAGAGAACACAACTTGGTAGAACATGAGTTCTGAACCTGCATTGCTTTGTTTTAAATAAATAGTATCCCCATCTTAACTCTCCTTTATCAAGATACAAATGGTATCTTCATAATAATGCTGTATGGTCATATCATTCATAGCGTCTTACGCTGTAACTTAGTCTACCTCTTGGGTTCGGCCTTGACTAATAGTCAACAACTACCAAATTAGTGAACAACAGGAAATGCAAGGAAAGCCTGCTTGCCTAGGTTTAGGGAGACCCCGGAGAGGGTAGATCCCTTTGGACATTTACTGCATGGCTTGAAACCCTGATATTGACATGTGGACCTTTTTGACCACGATCTCAACACCTGACTCGTTTCCCTAAATGATTCCAGACTATTAAAACCAGGAAAATAGTCGAATGACGTTACCACTTAACACATAATGCACTTTAGTTTTGAAATTGTAACCGGATCAATTATTTGATTACCATACAGACTGCTAATTTGTTTATCAGTGCATACACTATAAATGACCACTACATGTATTTAAATTAGTGCAAACGCTGCGCGATTGCAGTAGTAATGCATACATGACTGCGGGAATCATCTTAGTATTTTTCTTTTCTACAACTTCACCTGTACGCCTTTTCCTAAATGGATTTCAGCACGATGGCCACATGCATAACAACGTGTTCACATCGGTTTTTACCAATGAAATTCCACTTGACAATTACACCGCAAATTAATGTTTTATGTGGTACATATTTAGTTAACACCATACAGTTATACATTTTATGAAACCATTTTAATAAGATCTGGATACTAGGAGCCATAGAGTGAACGTCCCCCATATAAACACCCTCTCTTGTTCACATCATAACCACCCCAGTTCTATGTGGGCTTATCAGGGCACCCCTATATTTGCAGTAGGCTTAGGAAGGCGACTGCCCGCCCTAAACACGGGGACGAGAGACTCCTTCTTAACAGCCACTGGATGTGAAGGCTGTGGTGTTGACCAGCATGGACACAGAGTTACGGTTGGGCACAGGTGAAAGTACCGGAACACGAGATGCCCCATCTGTTGAAATGCAGACTGGTCATTATCACAGCCCTGGAGCCAGGTGAGGTCAGTTCCCACCCTCACCCATCCAAGGCATTGGGCACATCTCTGATCTTGGCATATGAAGAGAGGGCAAGTTATGCAGCCCCTGCGCATTCCACTCAGGCCTCCCGCAACGAGCATGTCCAGTTTGTGAATAACGCACATGGGTATTGTTCAGACATCCTTCACACGTGCTGTGCACAAAATGCAAATTGCAAACTTGCAATGCATTCAAAGATTCGGCTCCTACAACCTAATTCAGGAGGTCAATTTTAGCCTCTTATGGGGAAAAGTAGGCATTCACAAAGTGAGAATTCTGGGGTGAAATCCTTCATTAAAGGAATGAATAGGGCTGGGGGTGTGCAGCTTTTCATTGGGGGTGGGCACTTCTTTAGAGGAAGGACGTAATCATGATAACTTTACTCAACATGTCATCAAGAGAACACTAAAAAAAAGAAGTTAAACAGTAAACTGCAAATCACTACTTTTACTGGGGAAAGACTGCTCTCGCGGGCATATTCCCAGCCTTGACACCCTGGCTATGGCCCATGGAGGATATTAGGCTTTAAGGAATGCTTTCCAAGAAATGTAACGTGTGCAGTAATGACATGGACTATGCACACATGAAAATCTGCTGAAGTATGCTCTATATCCCCGTGAGGCCCATCAGAATTTTGGGAGGTCATTTTGTGTAAAAACAATGCATAGGTTGCCTAGGTAACCATACATTTGCCACGAAGAGAGGGCCAAGAAATGAGTCAGACTTCTCTCAGGGCCCCTATTTTCTATCTGATGGCACATTCTGGAATGGGCAATAACAGTGCGAAGAAAATATTTCCTGGAGAGCGAGACTTGGATGGCATTGTGGTCAGAAGAGTCCACAGTCGTAGGTTCGCCAATCCACAAGGACTCAACATTTCAAAAGTAATTATCCTGCTGGGTAACAAACTTAAGTCACAGTTCTAGATCCTTTACAGTGAAATAAACACATTTGGAGCTACAGTTTTTGAATTTAAAAGAATGTTTGCTTTGACAATAGACTTTGGCAACAATCAAAAAATCTCAAAAAGCCACTCACCGCAACGCCCGCATGATAACTCGTCCCACAGGCGATGAGAATCAAGCGGCGGCACCTCTGAATCTCCTTAATGTGATCCTTTAAGCCGCCCAAATTTACTACTTGAACAACGACAAAAACAAGACACAAAATAAAGCAATCACTTCCTGTCTTGCTTTTATACTATAAATCCAGGATGATTTGCAAGTTGGATATCTGGTCAAAATAAAGAAGAAACAAAAACAGTGAACATGGAAAGGTGAAAAGGGAAGAAGAAGCTGTCTGCCAACAAGCGGTACTACTGGCTGGCCTCTGTAGACCGTGTATTTGATGGAGCTCTTCATTCTGCCCTCCTTCCAACTATTTCACATGCCTGCACCCACACCGAGTTCAGAAATGTCCCAATTCCGAACTTCATTCTCTTACAAGCCACGTGACACTCAGGTTGTGTTCTTGAAAGTTTCATTTTTGAAGAAATGTATTCAAGGAGGGCATGCATCCTTGCAAATGTCAGAAATGTGGCACACATCCCCTTAGGCTCTCTAGTGTAAGATCAACCTTTTGACCCTCCAAAACCTCGAGACTTGTCTAGCCCACAATCTGCTTCTTCTCCCACAATTGCCCACCCGTTACAGTGCTAGGAGGCTGCAAGAATATGTGAATGCTCTAAAAACAAGGTAGTACCATGAAGTTTAAGAACCGTCTCAAGACTAGTTACCAGAACCTAGTCCGGTCTCCTGTATTCTGTGAAGAATAAACTGCTATGGTGGCAAATTACTTCAACTCAATCACCTCATATGGGCTCCTTTTAGTGAATCAAAGGGGCTGCCTGAAATCACACATTTGAGTGCTTCAGAAGTAATCACATGCTATATGGTTTGAGACCACAGCAACTTTATAAGTAAAATATTAGCACCCATCATGTGGGTACCAGCCAATCAGCGTCATAGAATCCCATATTCCAGGACAGCTGATGGTTGCTCCCCCAAGCACTGGGAACCAGAGTGGTGTTCCCCCTGCCCATCTGCCCTCTCCTCTTCCCACAGTCTCCACCACCATATCCCTCCATCGTTCCCACACCGCTCCTCCATGTCCCCTCCAGAGACAGTAATAGAAAGTAAGGAAGGACTTGCTCCAAAGTCCCTCTCGCATTGCCATGGCAGCCATCATTGTTTTGATGGAACTTTCCTTTAATGTATCAGTGCACACCTACGTGGGCTAATTCATCAAAGGAAACACACATAAAGATACACTAAGCATGCGGCAGGACAAGCCAAGTGCTGATAGCTTTAATCCACACTTTGGGGTGCAGGCTTGGCCAGAAACGGCCCTATGCCCTCAGAGGCCCCCTCTTTGCTTTGGCCTGCCTAGGCTCTGGCTCCAGCTCCGGCCAAAGGGACGTTACTTAGCAAGCTTCATCCCACCCAAAGCATGGACCAATGGTGTAGTAGTACCAGTAACATTATATAATTGTTCTAATAGTAGTACTTGTTCTAGAGATAGAGGCAACAAGGGGAATAGGGGAAGTAGCATCAATAAGAGTATGGCTAGCAGTATTTACTCAATGTAGTAATAATACTTCTACTACTATTAGTATTAGTAATATCACTGCTTCTAGTAGCAATTGTAGTACTACTCGCAGTAGCAAAGTCAGTTATAACAAGCAGTTGCACCAATACCAGAATTGACGGTTTCTGCAACAGAATAACTGTTAGGAGTAGTCTTAATACTAGTAGAAGCAATACTATCCTAGTAGCACCAGTCCCAACATTAGCATCATAACTAATAGTACTGCTCCTACCAGTGCTATACAAATAGTATCACTGAAACAATAAAGCATAGGAGTACTTCAGTGGAAAGACCTTTTGAAAAAGATTCTTGGCTCATGGGGTCACTTGGCAGCTATATCTTTTAGGCCCTGCTCTTCCGAAAAAGTTTTCAGGTATGGTCTGTTCCCTAAAGATCAGCAGGACTGCTTGCATTAATCCCAGTTATTTTTCAACTTCTTGGTTCCTAGACTTAAAGTCTGTTATGTCTGCAGCATTCCTCCCATCTAGCTTTTTGAAGGGGAGCTCGCCTGCCCTCCCCATTTTAAGGCTCTCCTATTGCATATGTATCTTCCAGTTTAGGGTTATAGTTCCTATTTAGGACTAATGACTAATGAATTCTCTTTTTGATTGTTGCAAATGACTCCTGTACAGCAGGATGAAATGGGGCGGATTTGCCACTGAGCACAACAGTCAATAAATCTTCATGGCCAAAAGTCCCAGAGGGCTTTTCTGCCACTGCATCCTACGCACACATTTTGCGACAGGCTCAAATTTCAATATTGGCAAATAAATGAAAATAAATGCTTCAGCATTGGATGAATCAGTAGTTTAGATTTGCCCAAGACACGGGGCAAGATAATTAGAAGACGCAGAGGTGAGGGTGTCTACGCAGTTACTGCACAGCCCTATTCATGGAATTACGGACATGCCATACAGAAGACACTTTAGCGTCTCTCTTCCAAAGGTAAAGAAAACACATCTTAAATGTCCTCAATCAGAGATCTGATTTCGTTCTCTATTGAAATATTGAGTATTCTCATCCTTGCCCATCTTATCCCCATTCGTAGGGCCCAACCTCGCCTCGATACCTGCTCCCTTTCCTGCACTGTACCTTGATTTCATGCTTTCAGTATCCCCCTAATTCTGAGCAGGCAAGATCTACAGCTCTCAGCCAGTTATGGTTATTACAAACTCGACTTGAGGAAAAAAATAAAAAGAGAACAAACAGAAAAAGAGCAAGTGAAACACAAAGAAAACCAGATTAAAAGTATTGGGCGAATATCGAAAATGAGGATTTAGAATACTACAAGTATTACCACCCCAAAAAGGACCGAAATGTCACTGCTCGTTCTGGTGAGAAGTCTTAGTACTGTCTCGCTGCAAGTCTATCACACTTACCAGTGTTATCTTCGAAGTTGACGCGTCCCCTCATTGTGTTCACAACAGATTCTGGCTGCTCAAAAATCTCCTTCTGCATAAAGGAGCTGAAATTGCCTACAACAAAATAACAAATTAAGAAACGAAATCTAATACATCAAGTTTAGCCTCATTAGCCAATTGGAGTAAAGGACACATTTTTAAGAACAAGATGCATTTGTATCACCTTTGCTTAAAAGGGAGCACACCACTTTTCAAAAAACGACAATGTTGACAAGAACAAATGCAAAACAATTTTCAAATGGGGCAACAACGACATGCTATCAACGAAATCAATCTACAAACAATATCTGTAAAAAGAATTGCACAGCACAAAAGGCAGCCTGTCCTATGTGTTTTCCACACTCCCTGCACACACTAACAGTACAGTCAGGGCGGCCTACAACGTTATTTCCTTCAACAATACTAACCCACGTGCTTTTCACAGACCCATCAGTCACATTAGTTTAGATAATGGGTAATCGATGAAAATCGTACAGACATAATCAATTGGATAATGAACAGTAAAGGACCAATACTGAACTAAGCATTAAAAGTTAATACTTTTAATGAAAAGATACACAGTGAAGCATGCAGTGACTACACATTGTCTGAGAAGTTTGTAGAATGTAATGTGTAAACTTTGCATCACTATCTCTGTGAGTAAGTGTAGTTTGGAGGTGACCTCTGTGGCAAGTCCGAAGAAGGACGCGGACACAGTGATGACATTTCTAATTAGTGTCTTATTAAATGATGAGATAAAGGCCCGTCTTTCCCTATTTCTACGTGGGTGTTCCCTGTCTATGTAGACAACTAATATGCTCGTCAGTTGTCAGGAAATGTTTAAATGAATAACTATACTCTCCAAAAACCATACGTCTAACTGACCCGATCACTATTCTAACAAACTAAGGTAAGGAGAATGCTTCCCTTCTCCCGATTGTCTCTTCGGGCAACAGTTCTCCTTCTGCTTCAGAATGCTTGCTAATAGGATATTCTTAAATAGTCTCTTGTCACCCTCTCTAGGAGTTCTCGTAATTCTTGCACCAGGTCTTTGGACTTTCTTCTCTTTAGGGGTTGTTCTCCAGGAACACCTATTTCCATTGTGCATTATCCTTGATTCAGGCTAGCAGGTCTTGGAGTTTTCCGTAGCATACACTTTATGAGTGGAATGCTGTCTTGCCAATTAATGTCCCCGCTTACTTGATGGGGTTTGTTTTTTATATCCTTTTCTCTTATGGGGTTCTCTGGACTTTACGTCATAAACATCTCTTTTTGCTATGTCCCTTTTCGGTTTCTCAAACTGGGGAATACTTTCCCTCCTTGCCAGGGGGTTGGTCGCTAGATATTAATTATCTCTCTCAGATTCAATTGTGGTTCGGTTTTTTACATTATTAAAGTTCACCTTCATTAACTTTACATTCAATATGGAACAAGTTACTTACCTGTAACTGTTGTTCTCCAGCATGGGTCTGGCATGGATTCACATGCTCATGAATATTCCCCGTCGTCAGGCTGGGAATCCTCGGTAAAGAAAAAATCAGTATCAGTTTCGTTTCTGATCTGTCTTTCGTAGTAGTAACCAATCACTGATCTCTGCGTCATACTGACCACAGCCAATGACTGCCCTCTACCTAAGCCCCGCCTCTGGCAGCCATCTTCAGATTTGGTAGCACGTGAAGTGGCAGTATGACCAAGTGAAGAGCCGCAGAGGGGTAGGCGGGAGGGTTCGCATGTGAATCCATGCCAGACCCATGCTGGAGAACAACAGTTACAGATAAGTAACTTGTTCCTTCTCCAGCATGGGGTCTGGCATGGATTCACATGCTCATGAATAAAGAATACATAGCAGTACACACATGCACAACCACGGGAGGTGGCAAAGGCTCAACATTAAGCATTACATCAAACTCAACATTAAGCAATTCTTACCTCCTCACCAGGCTCACCTATGCGAACAGATTGCGCAGCACTGCTCGGCCGACCCTGGACTCCTCCCTGGAATCCCGATCGACGCAGTAGAATTTCGTGAAGGTGTGCGTCGACCTCCACGTAGCAGCCCTGCAGATGTCCAGCAAGGGCACACCAGATAGGAACGCCGTGGTAGCTGCGATCGCTCTGGTGGAATGGGCTCTCGGACGGCCAGGCAGCGGTCGGTTTGCCGACCGATGACAGTACATGATACAGCCGGAGAGCCATCTGGAAATGGAGGCCTTTGAGAGAGCCTTCCCCTGATTGACAGGTCCAAAGTTCACAAAAAGTTGTGACGTCTTCCGAAAACACTTCGTGCGGTCCACGTAAAACTTCAGCGCTCTAGCCACATCCAGCGAGTGCAATGTCCTTTCGGCCGGCGACGAAGGCGACGGGAAGAAAACAGGCAACACCAATGGTTCGTTGAGGTGGAAGTCCGACGGCACCTTGGGCATGAAGGAGGGGTGCGTCCTGAGCACTACCCTCGTGTCGTGAAAAGTCAAGTACGGGGGCTTGCAGGAAAGGGCCTGGATCTCTCCCATTCGTCGTGCGGTGGTGATGGCCACAAGAAACGCTGTTTTCCACGACAAGAACTTCAACGGAGCCGAGTGCAGAGGCTCGAACGGAGGTCCCATGAGCTTGGTCAGCACCACGTTGAGCTCCCACGCCGGGGCCGGAGCCTTCACCAGCGGGAACGATCTGAACAGTCCCTTCATGAATTCTTTCACCAGACGATGAGACCACAAAGACGTCCGTCCCGTGGTTCTGGTGTATCGGGAGATCGCAGCAAGATGAATCTTGATGGACGCGTGCGCCAGTCCAGCCTTGGCCAGCGTCAGAAGGTACGGCAGTACCTGGGGAGCCGTAATCCGTAGAGGGTTAATCTTCTGTGCGTGGCACCAGACAGAGAACCTCTTCCATTTGTGTCCATAGCATTTAAGAGTTGACGCCCTGGCCTTTGCAAGAACCTCTCTGCAGTCGGCCGGTATGTTGTATCCTCCAAACTCTAACGCTGCAGGAGCCAGGCCTGCAAGTTCAGCGACTTCGGGTCGTGATGGAGGATGGCGCCTCCTTCCCTGGAGAGAAGATCCGCGTCCACTGGCAGCTTGATTGACTGGGACGCTGACAAGTCCAGAAGGTCCGGGAACCATATCTGCCTCGGCCACGCAGGTGCGATGAGGATCATCCTGCACCGTGACCTCTTGAGCTGGTTGATGAGCCGGATCAGCAATGGCAATGGAGGGAACGCGTATAGAAACAGGCCCTCCCAGGGGAACGAGAAAGCATCGCCCATGCTCCTCGGCTGGGGAAACCTGCTGGCGAACCTCCGGCACTTGGAGTTAGTCGCCGTCGCAAACAGATCGATCTGGGATGTGCCCCACCGTCGGAAGAGGCGGTCCACTAGATCCTGTCGTAGTTCCCACTCGTGGCACGAGCGCAGCTCTCTGCTGAGCGAGTCGGCGATGGTGTTTTTTATCCCTGCCAGATGAAACGGCACCAGAAACATCCCTTGGGTGACGGCCCAATGCACAGATCCTGCGCCTCCTTGGACAGGGTTGGGGACCTGGTTCCGCCCTGCTTCCTGATGTAGAACATGGTGGTGGTGTTGTCGGTGAAGATCCTCACCACCTTGCCCTTGAGGGACGGAAGAAAGGACCTGAGGGCCCAAAACACTGCACGGAGCTCCAGGACGTTGATATGGAGGGACTTCTCCGTCGGAAGCCAAAGGCCTCTCGCGTGCAGATTTTCGGTGTGCGCTCCCCACCCTTGCAGGGAGGCATCCGTGGTCACTGTCTCCTGGTGGCCGGGGGTCTGGAAGTCCATGCCCGCCATCAGATGCGCGCGGGTGCCCCACCACCGGATCGCTCGTCGGAAACTCTCGTTGAGTGTGATCCTCTCCTCGAAGCTGCCCGTCGTCTGGATCCAGCGCGCGTCCAGGAACTCCTGCAACGGGCGCATCCGGAGCCTGCACAGGCGGATGAGATAAATGCAAGAAGACATCATTCCGAGGAGGGACTTGATGGACCTCACCCTGGCCGCGTCCGCAACCAGCATCCGCTGCACCTTGCCCAAGATGGCCCTCGTCCTTTCCTCCGACGGAGAGGCCAGAAGCGACACTGTGTCGAGCTTCGCTCCCAGAAACAGTGTGTCTTGCGCGGGCACCAGGTGGGACTTGGCGTAGTTTATGGAGAATCCCAGGTCCGTGAGTAGTTGGACGGTCCTTGCCGTGTGCTCCACGGCGAGCTCCTTCGTCTTTCCTCGGATGAGCCAGTCGTCCAGGTAGGGGTAGACGTGGATCCCCTCTCGGCGCAGCTGCGCCGCCACTGGTGCGAGGCACTTGGTGAACACCCTGGGTGCCGACCTCAATCCGAAGGGAAGGGCTCTGAACTGGTAGTGACGCCCTTGGAGCACGAACCTGAGAAACTTTCGGTGTCCCTTTAGGATGGGAATATGGAAGTAGGCATCCTCCATATCCAACGACAACAGGAAATCGCCCTCCTCCAGTTGACCCAGGACGTGTTGGAGGGTGACCATCCGGAACTTCTGTGCCTTGATGAATTTGTTCAGTCGTCGTAGGTCCAGGATGGGACGCCATCCTCCCGTCTTCTTCTTCACGAGGAAATATCTTGAGTAAACTCTGTAGCCCCGAAGCCTCTTTGGGACGAGCTTGATGGCGCCCTTCTTGAGCATCGCCTTTACCTCCAAGAGAAGTTGAGGGATGTGATGTTCTTTCCTGGCCACAGGGAAACTCGAGCGCGTGACCCTGAGCTAGGGCGTCCAGCACCCAACGGTCGGTGGAGATGGACTCCCACACGCTGACGAAGCTCGCCAGCCGGCCTCCCACCGGGGTGCTTCGGTGGGGGCCCGACCCCACGGCCGGTTCAGTCCTGCTTCGACGAGGCTTTGCCGCCTTGTCCTCCTTGGCGACGACGGCGGGGTCTGCCTGACTTGCCTCGTCCCCTGTAAGCTTCCTGTGACGACGAACGGGCCGCTTGACGGTAGGTGGAAAATCCGCCGCTGGAACCTTTGGAGGCACCCTGTTTGCCTCCACCACTCCGAAAGGGCGGCCCGCCGTTGCTGGAGATCCCCAAGAGCCCGGGCCGTCTCCGTGTCCGTGTCCGCCTTGATGGCTTGAAGGGAATCGTCCACTGTTTTCCCAAACAGGTTGTTTCCGTCGAACGGCATGTCCAAGACTCTGGTCTGCACGTCCTGATGGAAGTCAGTAGCCTTGAGCCATCCACGCTGCCTAAGGCACACGCCGTTGCCCAACTGGCGAAATCCAGTGTCAGCGATGTCCGTCGCAATCGTAATGGCGTGGTCCGACGCCACCTCTCCTTCCTGCAAGATCGCTAGGGCTTCCGCCCTCTTGTCGTCTGGTAGGAAGTCCAGCAGGGGGGCCAGTTTGTACCACAACTCCCTGTCGTAGCGGGCTACGATAGCCAAGGCGTTGGCCGCCTTAATCGTCGTCGCTGCCGACGAGATGACTCTGCGTCCCATCGTGTCTAATTTCTTTCCCTCGCCGTCTGGCGGGGAGGTTCACGTAGAGGCCGCGCCCCCGCCCCCCCCGCTTTCTTCCTGGCCGCCGCGGAGACGACCGAGTCCGGGGTCAGCTGTGCCCGAAGGCACAAGGGGGCCGCGTCCGGGACCCGGTACTTCTCGTACCGATCCCTTCTAGCCGGCTTCGTGGATGGGTTCTTGAGGAGGGCGAGGCCCTCGTCCCAAATATCATCTAGTAGAGTTACAGCGACGACCGTCTTCCTCTTGGTCTCGCGCCGTTGATAAAGGAAACCTTCCTTCTTCTCTTCCGGGCAGAGCTGAAAAAGCTCGGATGCCCTGGCGATCATGGAGTGAAACGATCCAATCTCGTCGGGTGGGGAAGCCCGGGTGGGAAGTGACGACGGGAGATCCTCGTCGTAAACCTCGTCGTCTGTACCCGTCGCGGCCGTGTCAGTCCCCGTATCATCCCCACGTGTCGTGGACGGGGAGGAGGGCTGAACAGGGCGCGATGGCTGAAAAGGAGGTGGAGGATGAATCCTTCTCTTAGGGGGAGGGCTCCCAGAAGGGCCTGGCTCCGGGTCCCCCGTCGGGAGCGGTTCCTCCGTTGGTGGTAACGGCAGTCTCGTCCTTATCTCCGAGCATAAGGACTGTATAGCCAACAAAATGGCCGCCGAGTTGTCTTGCGGCACTGGTTGAGGGGAGTCCGACGGGCGGTCAGGAGCCCCGTCGGCACCCTCGAAGTTCTCGTCGTCTCCTACGTCGGGGTCCCTCCCGACGGGCTGGTCTTCTTCCACGCCAACGCCGTGGCTTAAGACTTCGATCAGCTCCTCCTCAGAGGTTGAGGCCGAATCCACAACGACCTCCTGCCCCCCCTTTTTCTTCTCAGTCGGAGGTTTCACGGGGGTCCTGTCGATGGGCATGAAAGAGGACTCCCTCCGCGGTGGCAGGGAGACTCTGGGCCCCGAGGTCGCCACCACTGGTGTAGCCTCCGCAGGCTGAGCCAGGGCCGCCGCGACTGTCTCGATAGAGGCCTTGGCCGGGTGGATTAAGGCTTTCACCACCTTAGGTGCGATCACCGCCTTCTCCTTGGGGGGTGGGTCACCGCCTCGCTCCCCCTCCGATGGGGCCTTCGAGCTCGACCGGGGTCTCTCCAGGAGCTTCGCCGGGTGCTCGGCCTTCCTCTTACCCGAGCCAGAGCGTTGGCTCGTGGTTGATGGCGCCGGGGAGGATGCGCCCTGCCTGGCGCCCATAGAGCCCGACCGTTCGACGCTCCCGGTGCCAGCGGACTCGCGGTGCTTGGCCTTCTGTTGGACCCCCGTCACCGGGGCGCCCTCAAAGGTCTTAATAAACCGCTCGGACTTCTTCTTCTTCTTCTTCTCGCCTGACGGGCTCTTTCCTTCCAGCCAGATGGCGAGATGTTGATGGCAGTCCTTCATGGTCCGCTCCGACATATTGCCGCAAAACGCACAGTCCTTCTCCACGTGCGCCTTGTCCTCATGTAGGCAGTAAAGGCAAAGGGAGTGTTCGTCCTCCTTAAAGACATTCTGAAGCTGGCATCCAGGGCAGACCCTGAACGGCTTTCCGGGCGTCGAGCTTCCCTTCTCCTGGGCCATGTCCGAGATGGGCCTGAGAAACTTCTGGAGTCCTCCAAAAGCGTGGCTCGACGAAATCTTCACCCTTGAGGGGCGTAGACTAATCCGACACGGGTCCCCGTTGATCGGATGAAGAAACGGTGGAGCTTGAGGCTCTTTTGACCGAAAAAAGAGAAATTTTTCTGAGAAAAAACGTGAAAAATAGCACTAACGCTCGAGAGCAATAGCACGAGGATCCGAACACTTGAACGTGCGGTAAAAATCTGAAGATGGCTGCCAGAGGCGGGGCTTAGGTAGAGGGCAGTCATTGGCTGTGGTCAGTATGACGCAGAGATCAGTGATTGGTTACTACTACGAAAGACAGATCAGAAACAAAACTGATACTGATTTTTTCTTTACCGAGGATTCCCAGCCTGACGACGGGGAATATTCATGAGCATGTGAATCCATGCCAGACCCCATGCTGGAGAATAAGTCAATTCCACTAAGACGGGTTTCTCCTGTTGAATAACAATTTCTTTGCAGCCCCAGTTCTCCCAGTTACCTCTGGTCTTTCAGGGGCACTTCGAGGGCCTACACTCGCTCGGGTACTCCTTGTTCGTTCTGCCTCTCCGTCTGTTCGTTTCCACCGGCTCGCCATTCGCAGACCTCTCTTGCTCGGTATTCTGTTATCACTGCAGGTGAGCTGCTCGTTTGCTGAATTCTCAGCCCAATAGTTTCAGCATTGCTGGACGGGCATGCGGCCTACCGCAAAGTTGTCATGTCACGCCACAACCAGCATAGGTTTCCCCTTCTCTTCCATCCCTTCCGTCTCTTGCTGCAGGCAAATGCTGATCTCCAGCGCTCCTGTCTGGCTCTCCTCGACTCTATCTCTCGGGTGCTACGTGTTCAGGGGGCCTCCCCTGCTTGTGTATGCATCTCTCTTCCTCGCCTTAGCTCGGCTCGTCGTCCTTTTTCAGTACACTTGTCCCAGTTGAGTGGATGTTTCTGTTTAAAGAGACAGAAGCCTTCTCCTGGTAGCAACAACATATTTTAGCTTTGCCTTCAGTCAAGGGTCCGGATTTTATATTGTTCTTCAGGTCAAACAGCCCCATGTATGCTATCATGGGGAATGGCTTAGGGAGTTCCTCAAAGGAACGGGTGTCCTTGTCCCCTAAGGGGGAATCTCTCCCAGTAAGGTCCTGCTTGCCCAAACCTCTAGGCAGGGTCTTGCGAAGCAGGCTCACCACCCGCCTCACAGGAGGAAGCTCCACCTTGGGGAGAAGGGACGAATTCCATCAATTCTTCACACTTCCTTTCATTTAAATGACAAGGCAACATACACAAAAAGACTTTGTTAGACAGAACATTTATATATTGAAGAGCATGCAAAATGCTAGAAATCAGGGTGAAAGATCCATAGACAGCTGTCTAGTTTTGACGATTTTGCACAGATGAATATATTGAAACATTTACAAGACTTTCGATAAGCAGGAAAGTTTTTTTTGGACAGACGTGATTTGACAGGGGAAATACAGATGAGTATCGTCCTCTTAAATTGTCGAGGAACAGTTCCACAGTGATGCACGAGTATGCAGTACAGGTAAGTAGTGACATAGAATTTTTACAGGGTGCAACCTAGGACTGTAGTAGGTCTGGGGGTACTCAACACAATAGTGTACACAACACTATCTATAAACACATAAATTCACAGGGGTTGTGCCACAAAACATCGACACGGAAGTGTTTTGGCCAAACTGGGCTGTGTGAGAGCCCGAGCTGGTGGTGGCCTTCATCAGGATAATCATTGGTAGTGGTGCGGTCCGTAAAGGTAATCTGAGGGAGAAAGGATAGCTGTAAGGATCTCAGGGAATCAATTATTAATTTCATAATTAATGAATAATGGCTTATTAGTGCCTAAAATACACAGGTGGTGTATTTCCATGAACAGCTTACCGTCTGCTGTGGTGCAGCGGGGACGCTGTGCTTGGAGTCCTGTTATGGGTGTCGGACTCTGAGAAGCATGTCAGCACGTGTCATGGGAGGACTCGTACAAATCGGGTCACAATAGCAGATAACTACAGCCTTAGGTCTCTGGGAGCTGTGAAAGAAATGGTTGGCAAACCGGGGGTCGACCGTGTCTGAGCACAACATGGTCCAAGGCACATCCAGCGTGGGATTGTGCGGGAGTGGTACGTGTATGACCAAAATGTGGTGCAACAGTCATAGCCTAATAGTGTTTGGGCTATCAGTTAAAATATCGCGCCAACTGCAGTAATCAAGTGTGAAAACTGAAGTGAATTCTAGGCTGGGGGTGCCGCTAACTATGGTCAAAACTATAGAGAACGACTTTAAAAAGTGGTTAAAAATGCTCGCAAATCAATCATGGTGGGAAAGGTAGTTCCACGTTGGGGTGCCCGTGTCTCATGTGGTGGCGCAGACCAGGGTATTCCGTGTCGCGGTGGTTTTAGCCCATACAGGGTGTGACATCAACTAAAGACATAGGATTTTATAAACATCTATGTGAGGTAAGTATGGAAGAATCACACGCAGCCCACAAATTGCTCTGAAAAACTGCAGTTTACCTAAAGGGGAACCGCAGCGGTGAGCGGTCGCACTGTCATGGCGGAAATGCATTGGACATCTAAAGTGTGTAAGGAACCTCTTGGATCGTTAAAAAACTATGCCAGTAAGGCAAATGGGGAGAGCTGGAGGTGCGTGGACAAGCTGCTACATTTGAGAGAAACACAAAAAGGCAAAAATGGCGACAAAACTTACCAGTGCCCATCAGTGGCGATTGCACTCCTCGCGGCAATGGATTCTGCCGAGGAGTGTCACTGCCGTTGGTTAAAAGCACTTACCCAGTAGGGCAACCAGCCAATGGGGTGCCGGCTGGATGCTGGGGTGAGGGTGTGTAGCTCATGGGTGAGTAACAATCATGGCTATAGGTGGGGAGAGTTAAACCTATAGCGGGAGGGCACATCATGAGTCAAAATAAACCTGTATGTGTGTGACCTCTGGGAGAGGCAACATGGCTTAAAAAATGGATGACAGAGGAAAGTGGCAGGACAGGCATGGTTGCGACCCAAAGTAAGCGCCAAAGAGAGTAACAAACGACCAGATTTATGGTGGCATGGCTGAGCAAGCGGCTCTACATACCCTATGGTGATAGTTCGGCCAGCATGTGGACGTTTCAATATACATATTGTGAACATAACAAACCTAATAGGTGCACAATGATGTCAACTGGGTGGTGATCAAGTCATACATGACACATGGATGAACAAGCGGCTTAGCACAGCCTATGTTGATAGCCAGGCCAGCATGTGGACGTTTCGATATGCGTGTTGTAAACAAAACGAACCTCTAGGTGCACAATGATGTAAACTAGGTGGTACTCCGGTAATAAATGACCCGACCAATGACTAAACACATATTCAACAAGTTCTAACTGAACCAGTGCACTAACCCCCTCCAATCAATTATTTCACCCGACTACTTTGTATATTAGTGTATATTGTTGATTCCTACTATTGTATATTTTTGATTGTTATACCTGTACACCTCTATGCTCATTCTAAGATTGCATTATCCCATTATCTGTAACTACGCCGTGATACCCCCGGGTCTGGGCGTATAACAAATGTAATAAAATAAAATAAAATATAACGTATCAATGTGCAATGACTCAATGGCTTACATATGAGTGTTACATAATGGTACATGAGTGCCAGAGAGCAGAATGAATTAACCATAAAAAACTGCATTGATGGTGCATGTTACAACTAGTGTGATGTAGTGGATGAAGACAACGCCTAGAGCATTGCTGATTATGTCAAGGGTGCCCGGTGACCCTATGGGGAGTATAGAGCATACTATAGGGCTCTGGGATAGGCATTGATCAGTCCCAAAAATGTTTCCACTCTACAGTGATATTTAGGCCAGTATTCACTGTGTCCAGTCTGTGGACCCATTTTTGTTGAAGCCTGGTGAGGGCTAAATTGATATTGCCTCCTCTTTTTTGCTGTTGGAGTTGTTGCAAGATGGTCCATGTCAGTTGCTCGTGGGTGTGGCCTTTTTTGCTGAAATGTTCAACTAAGGGTTTGTCTTGTATTGAGTTTCTAATACAAGATCGATGTACGCTTATCCTCTGTTTTATGGGTCTGATGGCCCAATGTAGATGAGGTTGCAAGGACATTTGATCACATAGATGACATTTTTGCTCTCGCAGTTCGTGTGCTTTTGCATTGTCCAGATGAAGTTTTTGTGGGTGAACGTCTTGCTGGTCTTGGTGTAGCGACATGCACTTGTCACAAGAATAATGTCCTACTATGGGTGGTAAGCCCCATAGAGTAGGTTGTTGTTTTTCTGGTTCCAGAAACGTATGCAGCAGGGAGTCTAAGGTTCCTATTCTTTTTAAAAGCGAACAGAGGTTTTTTGTTCAAAGTACCTTTATTTTTTATCAGGTGCCAATATTTGTTTAAGGTGGTCTTGACCAGGTTACTGATGGGGTTGAACGTGGTGACACAGACCGTCCGGTCTATGGGGTCTTTGGTCCTCGCAGTCAAGCAAATTGTGCGATCAGTATTGGCTGCCCTTTTCCGAGCCATTCTGATGGATTTTTTGGGGTAACCTCTTTCACTCAGACGTGTCTGGAGTAGTTTAGCGTGATGTTTGAACTTATCTTTTTCTGTTGAGCCATGTTGCCTCTCCCAGCGGTCACACACATACGGGTTTATTTTGACTCATGATGTGCCCTCTCGCTATTGGTTTAACTCTCCCCACCTATAGCCATGGTTGTTACTCACCCATGAGCTACACACACTCACCCCAGCACCCAGCCGGCACCCCATTGGTTGGTTGCCCTACTGGGTAAGTGCTTTTAACCAACGGCAGTGACGCTCCTCGGCAGAATCCATTGCCGCGAGGAGTGCAGTCGCCACTGATGGGCACCAGTAAGTTTCGCCGCCATTTTTGCCTTTTTGTGTTTCTCTCAAATGTAGCAGCTTGTCCAGGCCCCTCCAGCTCTCCCCACTTGCCTCACTGGCATAGTTTTTTAACGATCGAAGAGGTTCCTTACGCACTTTAGATGTCCAATGCATTTCCGTCATGACAGTGTGACCGCTCACCGCTGCGGCTCCCCTTTAGGTAAACTGCAGTTTTTCAGAGCAATTTGTGGGCTGCGTGTGATTCTTCCATACTTACCTCACATAGATGTTTAAAAATGCTATGTCTTTAGTTGACGTCACACCCTGCATGGGCTAACACCACGGCGACATGGAATACCCCGGTCTGCGCCAACACACGAGACACGGGCACCGCCATGTGAAACTACCTCTCCCACCACGCTTGCTTTGTTAGCGTTTTTAACCACTTTTTAACCTCGTTCTCTATACTTTTGACCATAGTTAGCGGCACCCCAAGCCTAGAATTCACTTCAGTTTTCACACTTGATTCCTGCAGTCGGCGGGATATTTTAACTGATAGCCCAAACACTATTAGGCTATGACTGTTGCACCACACTTTGGTCATACACGTACCACTCCCGCACAATCCCACACTGGATGTGCCTTGGACCATGTTGTGCTCAGACACGGTCGACCCAGAGTGTGAAGCTAACGGTTTGCCAACCATTTCTTTCACAGCTCCCAGAGACCTAAGGCTGTAGTTATCTGCCATTGTGACCCGATTTGTACGAGTCCTCCCATGCCACCTGCTGACATGCTTCTCAAGAGTCCGACACCCATAACAGGAATCCAAGCACAGCGTCCCCGCTGCACCACAGCAGACGGTAAGCTGTTCCATGGAACTACACCACCTGTGTATTTTAGGCACTAATAAGCCATTATTCATTAATTATGAAATTAATAATTGATTCCCTGAGATCCTTACAGCTATCCCTTCTCCCACAGATTACCTTTACGGACAGCACCACTACCAATGATTATCCTGATGAAGGCCACCACCAGCTCGGGCTCTCACGCAGCCCAGTTTGGCCGAAACACTTCCGTGTCGATGTTTTGTGGCACAACCCCTGTGTATATGTGTTTATAGATAGTGTTGTGTACATTATTGTGTTGAGTACCCCCGGACCTACCACAGTCCTGGGTTGCACCTTGTAAAAATTCTATGTCACTACTTACCTGTACTGCATACTCGTGCATCACTGTGGAAACTGTTCCTCAACAATTTAAGAGGACGATACTCACCTGTATTTCCCCTGTCAAATCACCGTCTGTCCAAAAAAAAAAACTTTCGTGCTTATCGAAAGTCTTGTAAATGTTTAAATACATTCATCTGTGCAAAATCGTTTTGAAGGAAAAATAAAATAGCTTCAAAACTAGACAGCTGTCTATGGATCTCTCACCCTGATTTCTAGCATTTTGCATACAGGTACCCTCCTGGGCATATCAGGACTCCTCCAGGCGCCCTTTATATATTCTTATATTGAAGAGCATCAATGAAGAACAAACTGCACAACTGAAAAATGTGTTCGTTTCCAGGATGACATTGTCAGCAGGATAAGGTAAAACCTGTCCAGCTCATGTTGTGTGCAATAGATAAATAATTCTTAGTTGTCCATTAGAAAGGACAAAAGGACAAGACGGACGGGAACTAAAAAGGGCTCCATGTATTTTCTTGCATTGCCCATCACAAACGTTTCTTGCTCAAGGTGCGCTTCAGATACGAAACTGGAACACATATTGTCCATGTATAAATAGGCACAATTTCATTGGGAGGCTACAATGTGGATTCTATCAAGAGTCATCCCAAACAGATTTAGAGGCCTAATATGTCAGTTTCCAGGAAACTGGCAAGTCCGGTTAGTATTGCTGGCCAGCTTTGTGTGCTCTACAACCATTTGTCATACCTCAGGGATATAAAGCTAGAGTCCCTCTCTGTAGTCACGACAACACAATACCCTGCGATTGACTGGAACTATAGCAACATGCACATAGCAGCTTCCCATAAGGGAATGGCATGGACAAGCATGCCGGGTTGACAGACCAGCTTCGACATCTTGAAGAATAAGCGCTGTAGAACACAAGAGTTTAGATATTTAAGCCTCAAAATCAGAGAGGACGTGGTTATTCTCACAATCAGGATGTGGCCCCTTCTCCCTTTTGGGAACATTTCCGATTAAATATCTTTTTCTGCCACCAAATGTGGGTACTCTGTATTGCCTGGATGGAGGCAGCCAGAACACTACGATGCCAAGATACCAATCTCTTGGTCATCACCCGCTTCTAAATGTAAAACATGTGTCGATCGTCGCTTTTCGATATATGGCCCTCGTTTTTGGAATGCATTACTGGTCTCTCAAGGAACCCTTACTTCCTTTTTGTATTTTGGAAATCCTTGAAGACTTTTCCTTTTAAATAACTGGTGGTGTCATGCAGTCTCATTGCTTCATTTCTTATAATTGATTTCTCCTGCGTCTAGATGCGGTTTATTCTACCTGGAGCACAGTACAAATGTAGAAAACAAAACATGACTGAAGTACTATGGTTGTTGAAACACAAGTTTACTCATCCACTAAGCCACTGAGAATAAGGTTGCATGCATGGACAAGAAAACTGAGAAATCGGCTTTCTGCTATCACATAATTTATGAGACCTGAAGAAGCACTGAGAGCAAAACACGTGTTGGTTCATTTCTGAAGGATAACAAATTATGATCTGGATTGGAAAAAAATCAAATATATAAAGATATGCAAATTTGTTTACCCCCTTTCAGTTTGGGATATTCAACTATTGTGACAAGAAGGTGCATTGGAAAAGCCCAACCTCTTGTCCCTTAATGTAGTCCTCAAGTTAACACCACGCACTTCAATTTAGCACATAGCAGAATCGCTTTTAATTTTTTATTTGAAGTAATTAACCAACATCCCATCACCTCCAGGCTTGTTGACTGGGATTATTGCAAAGCAATAACTATACAGGAAGTCCAAGGTGCAACATCTAGGCCAGAACGAACCCAAAATGGTTACCATAAATCAGCTCACTGGAGCATTGGCTCTGAAGCCACATCCAATGCGTAACTATTAGGGAGAATTTTCATTTCTGTGCTAATTCCCTTCTACTTTAGAGACCCCCACCTCTTTTGCTGGACTTAGGGCTTGTGATTTTTTCCTCCTGAGTGGGTGGGACCTTTTTCTCACTTCCTTGTGTATTCTTCCTGACTAGGATTTTTGTATTTCACTGTTTTATGGAGTCTGACAATCTCCATAGGCATCTGCTTTTTGCATGGCGACACACACCACCTTAGGTGCAGTGCCACTAAGAAGCCCCCTGGACTTCTGTGAATGTTTAATTACATTTTCTTGTGTGAACTTCAGTTCCCAAGAACAGTAAGATGACCCCTGTCTTACTTACCTTTCTCTTTGTGGGACCAGCACACACCACCCTATGTGGAGTGCTGTGGGGTCACTTAGTAATTCCCTATCCCACTACTCATGTGACATTTTTGGTTACACCAACATACTTTAAATGGCTGGTGTCAGTGGTTTATTTTTTACTACATGGTGCATTTTTACTGCAGGCTGAATCCTCAGCTGCAGTATAGCACCCATGGGTGACCATTTTCCCAAAATGGCCCCTGTCTTCTTTGTTCACCATTTTGGTTTTGTTAGTTTCTTCTTGGCTTTTATTCTGTTATTTGAAACCAGTTTTAGCCCTTTGTGTTTTGCCTTTGGCAGGCTTCAGCCCTGAAGTGTGTCTAAGAAAGGCAGGAAGCGAGGGAGGGTCCCGAAACTTCCCTGTCCTTTGTCTCTAGGTGTGCATGAGTGAAACCAGTTCTGATTGGCCGCCTGGCTGACCTTAAAGGACAGCCACCCCGCTGTGTGATTGACAGCATAGGCTGCGAATAAAAGGGAAATCGCAAATAAAGCGAGGTTTTTGGGACCAGAGGCACAGTCGAGCACTGGAGAGGAACATCTGAAGCAGAAGACATGAAGAGATGCCAGCAGCACCCACCTTGACCGCGAAGTGCCCAGTGAAGCCCTGCAGCTGTGCTGACCCCATTTTCAAAATCACTGCGAAGACCTGCACCGGACGACTTCCTCCCTTAGGCTAGTGGGACCATCTAGCCTCGAGACAAGCTTCCATTTGGCACAACCCATGACTTGATGTGCCTCATCAGAGCTGCAGAAGCCCAATGCCAGGGGTCCTGTGAACATTTATTTATTTATTGCATTTGTTACTCGCCCAAACCCTTAGGTACCACGGCGATGTTACAGACAGCTTAGTTAAAACATTTCTTGGAAATTGCCAGTCGGGCGCAGTGCATGTGAATACAAAATAATCATACATGACAACTTTAAATGCAGGGCTTAAATACAGTGATATTTCCTGAAGCATGGAAGAGGCTTTTAGTCTTGGTTAAATAGCCACGTTTTCAGAGATTTCTTGAAGCCTGCGAACGTTTGCTCATTTTTGATGGGGAGGGGAAGAGTGTTCCAATATGTGGGTGCGAGATATTGGAAACTACTGCCTCCTGCCTTGGTAGTCTTGTATCGGGGGATGGCTAGGAGTAGTTGACTGTTAGATCTGAGGGTTCTCTTTGATACTTTTTTGGTGATGGCGTGGTTGAGGTAGATGGGGACACATGAGTGGATGCATTTGTATGTGACGCACAGGGCTTTGAATGTGACCCTGGCTTTGATGGGGAGCCAGTGATGGTTTCTTCTAATATTTGAGATATGATCTGACTTCCTTATTCCAAGGGCCGCCCGAAGGGCTTTATTCTGAATAAGCTGTAGTTTGTTTAGATTGGCTTTTGAGGTACCCAGGTAGAGTACGTTGCAGTAGTCGAGTCTGGATAAGATTAAAGCTCTTGCCAGCGTGATACAATTAGTGGGTGTCAAGAATTGGCGACTGTGAGCAATAAGTTTAGCGGTGTAGGAAGTAGAGGAGGAAAGGGCGTTAATGTGCTTGGTCATGGTGAGGTTGGCATCAAGGTAGACACCTAGTGTTTTGACTTGTTTGAGTACTGATATGATTGTGCCATCAATGTTGATGGATGAGTAATCAGGATGTAAGGCTTCTATTTTGGATTGGGAGCCCACAATGAGAACCTCGGTCTTCTCATCATTGAGGCAGAGGCTATTTAGTGCCATCCAATTTTGGATTATGGCATATATTTTATTGATAGTGTCGGTGTCTTGAGTGTAATCTCCCGATAAAGGGATGAGGATCTGGGTGTCATCTGCAAAGTTGGTGTAGATGACACCCATGTCGTCTAGCGCTGAGAAGAGGAGTTTAGTGTATGCATTGTATAATGTTGGTGAGAGACAGGACCCTTGGGGGACACCAATGGGTACTATGATTGGGTTGGCGGCTTCTTTACCTATGGCGACCCTGGAGGTGCGGTCAGCAAGAAAAGATTTGATCCAGGTAGTAGCTTCGGTGGAGAAGTTAAAGTCTTTCGCTAGTGTGGCACACAGTTTATTATGGTCTACTAAATCAAACGCTGCGGAGAGATCGAGTAGGAGGAGGATGCAGAGTTTTCCTGAGTCTCTGATGGTATCCATCTGGATTTTTAAGTCAAGGAGCGCCGTTTCTGTGCTATGGTTGGGGCGGAAACCTGATTGCCTCGTGCCAAGGAGGTGGTTTTGTTCGAGGTGAGTTTGGACTTGGTTGTATGCTAGTTTGTCCAATATTTTGAGGAGAAATGGGACAGTTGTTATTGGCCTGTAATTAGTGGGCACCGTAGGGTCTAGGGTAGGTTTTTTCAGGAGAGGGGTGACCCAGGCTTCTTTGATGCTAGCTGGTACTAGGTTGGCATTGAAGGACGCGTTCACGAAGTTGGTGATAATAGGGGTGAGGGTGTGGGCACAGGATTTGACTACTGATGCGGGGACAGAATCGCCTTTGCAATTGGAGGCTTTAAGTTTGGTGATGGTGTCAAACACTACGTTTTGGGATACTGGTGTGAACTGGAATGGGGAGCTGGTGAATTCCTGGTGTGGTCGATTTAGATTAAGGAGGGCAGGTTTATAGGCTAGTGATTGTTTTTTAGATGTGATTTTTATTTGGAGTAGTTCAATTTTGGCTGTTAGTGCGTCTTGAATAGTGGTGCACCATTCCTTGCTGGGGATGGTTGGGTTTATGGCTGGGGTGGGGTTTTCCAATTCTTTTAAAATGGCAAATAATTCCTTGGTGTCTGAGGTGGCATTGTTGATCCTATTATTGTACGCATTAGATTTATAAGTAATAGTAGCTGTTTTATAGGTTTTGTTTATTTCTTGGTAGGCTTTTTCTGCCTCTGCAGTAGGATGCTTTCTGTAGGTATGTTCACACGCGCGTTTGGTTCTTCTGAGGGCGATAAGGTCCTCATTGAACCAGAAGCTAGATCGCTTGTCTGAGCGTTTTGCCTTGGTGGTGAGCGGTGCTATGGCATTAATGGTTTCAGTGAGGCAGTTGTGATATATGTCAGCTAGGAGACAGGGGTTGTCACTAGTGATCGAGGTGGAATCTAGGATTTTTGAAAGAGGAGGTGTGAGGTTTTCTGGCGTGAGTTTGCGGGCGTTTCTAGTTTCATAGGTAATCATGGTTTTAGGTTTCTTTTGTATGGGTTCGGAGGGATTGATAGTAAATACAATATTATGGTGATCGGACCAAGTGAGAGGGGAGATGGCCTCAATGGTTATGGGTGTATTAAGGGAGAGGATCCAATCAAGGGTCCTGCCTTTGATATGTGTGGGTGCATTAACTAGTTGGCTGAAACCCATGTCCTTCAGGGCGGAGTGAAGTGATTCTGCTTTGGCATCTTGGCTATCATTGAAACCTAGGTTGAGGTCACCCAGGATGATGTATTTCGAGCTAGGTTTTATTAGTGGAGCTAATAGCAATGGAATTTCAGTCTCTGGGTGGTTGTTAGGGCTAGGTGCTCTATAAATTACTATTAAATTAATAGTAGTTTTAGCATTTATGGGAAATTTTACGAGTAGTGTTTCATACCCTTCTATACTTTCGATGGGACAAGATCTAAGCTGTAATTTAGTCTTGACTATAATAGCGACACCTCCTCCTTGTGAGTGGGTCCTATCTGTTCTAAATATGGTGTAGTCGGGTGGGATTGCCAGAGTTAGTAGGGGACCTGATGCTTGATGGAGCCATGACTCAGTGATTACTAGTATGTCGAGCTGTGATTCCATAATGAGGTCGTGCACTTCTATAGCATGTGCCCCTAAGGATCGGGCATTGATGAGCGCTCCTTTGAAGGTGGATAGTGATTTGTTGGGGGTGTCTGGAGCTGGTTTGGAAGTAGTGTTGGGTTTCTGGCTCGGAGTATGGTTTTGATGAGGGGGAAGAGCTCTGGGCCTAGTTTGTTTGGGAGGTGTGTGTTCATATTTGACTGGGTTGGGGTGGTTGAAGGTACGAGACCTTAATCGGAAGTGTCTTGCTACACCTATCACGGGGTTCGAGAATTTTTCAGTATGGCTGTGGTGAGGTGACTCTGAAATGGGCAGTACGTGTGAGCTTGTATTCTGATAGGTCCTAGGGGTGAGACTTGCGTTATTTGGGAATGGGGGAGTAGAGGGAAGGAATGGTGTAGGACAAGGGATAGGGTGATGCCGGGGGCATGCCGGCTTGCTGAGACCGTTATTATGGGGCCGGTAGTAGTGGCCCAAGCAGGGTGTGAGGCTGGGGAGAATGCAAAACGGGAACATGATGAGGGGCAACCAAATTTGCATATTGGATTAGTGTCAGGGCGAGCTGCGATCATAAGGTGCCGCGCTAGCTCCTCAAAGTGGTCTGAAGGCGACCAAGGGGCACAATACAGCAGTCTAATGGTCTGTAGGCGACCAAGGGGCACAATACAACAGTCTAATGGTCTGTGGGCGACCAAAGCACAATACAGCAGTCTAGATGGTCTGTAGGCGACCAAAGGGCACAATATAGCAGTCTAGATGGTCTGTAGACGACCAAAGCACAATACAGCAGTCTAGATGGTCTGTAGACGACCAAAGCACAATACAGCAGTCTAGATGGTCTGTAGACGACCAAAGGGCACAATATAGCAGTCTAGATGGTCTGTAGACGACCAAAGGGCACAATATAGCAGTCTAGATGGTCTGTAGACGACCAAAGCACAATACAGCAGTCTAGATGGTCTGTAGACGAGTGCATCATCTTGTGAAGTCCAAATCCGTCCAAATCTTCGTGGGCATCCAATGGACCCTATCGAATTGGGAAATCTTGATCCAGTCCCTTCACCAGAGTCCAGGACCAAGCAAGCAAGCTTCTTCCAATCAGAGTTTTCGTTCTTCATTGACGCTGAGGAAAAGGCACCAAAACACTTAAGTGCCACTGAAACAAAGGAAATCCATTGCTGGGGAGTCCCTCTCCCGAGCACTGCAGCAGGAGCCCGCCAGACGTCCTCCCTTTCGTCACCACGACCAAGGTCTAGGAACAGGCGTCTGCCAGGCTGTAGCAAGGACAAATCCAGCAGGAACATTTTTCTTCGAATCACAGGTACTGTGGGGCTTGGGGTTTTCACCTTTTAGCCATAAATTGTGCTTCCTGTCTTGCAAAGTACTTTTTGGAGTTGATCCCAACTCACCTGTACTGGCCTAACAGCTTTTGCTCTCTACAACGTAGCTCACTTGAGTTACAGTGATTTCTTCTGAACTTATTAACTTTGTGAAGACTTTATATAAGAAGTGCATCAGAACTATTGACTTTGTCCATTGACTTTAGCTGTCCAAGCTCCCTAAAGGCACTCCTCTGAATCTACTGGCTTTGGCAATACGTGTTCCCTCATAGGTTTTAATTGTAGACGCTATTATTGCTGGGATAAAAGTTTACCTTCCTCCCTTTAGGAGATTGTAATTGTTTTACAAACTATTGAAAGTATGTTCTAAATTTTATTGTAACCTTTCCTTCCTTAATCAGCTCAAAAATTGAATTGGTAACAGAAATAAGTGCAATATTGACCTTTACTGAAGTCACTGTGTGCTGGAACATGTGTTAGCATAAGAAAAGCCTTAACCAACTTTTATTGTCTTTTAAAAACTGAATCCAAACTTTGATTGAATGTTACTAGTAGATAACGCTTTTTAAAGAATGCTTATTTAAATCTTGTGTATATTACAAATAAATGTTTATATATAACTAAGTGTGTAAGTGTTCTTTAGTTACTTGTAATTACCGATTTCAATTGTACAGCTCGCATTACTACCCCTCTTAAGATAAGCCTGGCTGCTCAGTCACACCACCAACTTGTGCAGTACAGGCCTATATTAAAAGATAGGTTACCAAATATCATGCAGATAAGTCTTGTGTAGTCCCACACCAGCTGGGCTGCACTAATTCTTACCCAACAGTAACATTTGCTGAAAGCGCAGGGAATATCGCAGGCTAGCCTGGCAGAGTCCATTAATGGGTGCATGTGCCTGAATGCCTGTTGAACCAGAAATGCTCTGAAGATACTAGCCATCTTGACCAGGCCATGGGATGGAAGTCTTTGCTGCTGCCGCTCCTTTAAAAAGTCTGAAATCAGCTCTTTAAACATCTATAATATGAAGAGTGCTTTTTACCTCCCTGGAAGGGTTTGAAAAACATACAGAAATGTCCCGAATTTAATGAACCTCCAAAACAACCTTAGATAATGAAAATGGTGGCATAGATGTCATTTGGTTGATGCCATGGGTACCAACTCGGATTTCTTTTTTGGTTCCCTTGGCACTGCCTTCGCAAACCCCAATTTAGAGGTCACAGCGGCAGTGCCAGGAACAGAAAGCAAATAGGGCTTGCAGAGCGAGGTTTACTTTCTGTATTTTGCACTCGTGTACCGCACCTCTCCTCCTCCACTCATAACATCCACTAGGAGACTATGGGTTAAGGGTGGCACAAGTGATGTGAGCACTAAACACCCTTTGCCCGCTTTATTCACTATTAATTAATGCAGAATTATAGGTGTTTTTCCTCACACGTGATGGCATGTCCTATGAGTTCACCATGCTGTAAAACCATGTGACATTTTCCTACAAACTCACCAGGGGGAACCCAAAGGTTGCGTGATGTCACCAGGTGCACAATGTCAATTGCGGTGCCCCTGCCATTTTCGAGAACGGATCCCCCCCCGGATGGTGATGCCCTTAAAACAACATTGCTTCTCATGAAAATCATGTACGCCAGTCAGCCAAGAAAGCCTGCAACTCAGTAATTCATGAAGCTCAAGTTATTGGCAGAAAGAAGGCAGACTTCAGTTCCAGGTGACCGATGTCATGTCTGTGATGCCAGGGCATAGAAACCGAAGCAATGAGCATCACATTCGGATCCCAAGCTGGGTGTGGTTCCCTTCAAAGGGGAGAGCGGACAGCGAAAGCAGGCCTCCAAAATGCAATCGGAGCACTTCCTTTATTTAAAAATAAAATGTGTGATTATGTGGTCCGGTGCAAGCCACTCATAGGCATGTGTCCTTCTATGGAAACTACCGGAATAACAAAGTGCCAGTGAAGCATAGTATTGCAGCAACATGTCAAATAATGTATAGTCTTATGTGGTCTGGTGGAGTGTGATATTGAGCTTGGATATAGGAGCCTAGCCTACCTTTCATGATCTGCTGAAGCTCCATCTGCAGCGTCTGGATGGCCCGGGCTGGGTGATCCCCCACATTGCGCTTGACGCGGTGAATGGAAAGACGCCCATCCATGGCGGCAGCGACGTCATCGTCTTCCAGGAAGATAACTCTGTTAGTGTGCTCAATGACTGCGCTGCAAAGAGTAGAGTCCAAGAGACATTCATTGAGAGAGCCTTGAAGACACCGCCACCTCCATGAGCCCCGACAATAGAGCAGAGTATATCAACACTCCATAGCGATAAACTCAATACTCATGTAATTAAACAGAGAAGACAACTCGAAAGACAATTCAAATGAACCCAAAATACACCGTTATCCTCTAAAGTAGAGCATTTAGAGCAGTCAGAAAGAAAGTAGAAGTAGTAAGTCATAACCACGTTCAAATTGAATCTCCTGCAGCTATTGAGCAGATCTACAGAGGGGCCATACTTGTGTGCAAATACCCCTGTGTCATCATACTTCCTGATCAGTTACTCTAACACACTGGTGTCTATGATCCATTTGCACCCTGGCCGGGTGCAGGAGCCAATCCGGTTTCTCCAAAACCAGGCTGTATCAACCGATGGAAGCCCGGGTTCGGAGCAACCCGAGTGCTCTCCGCACCCGCCCTTCACCTGGCGCTGCTCTCCCTCCCCCTCCCTGCCATCCCACCCCTAGATGCAGCCCTTGAACACCGACCCCCTCTTACCTCAAAGGGGCTCCTCTGCTCGGGTCGAACCGTTATCTTTGTTTCCTGATGAAAGCCATTGAAACGGAAGAGGAGCTCCGAGCGGAGCCCCGCTTTTCATTTCCATGGCAACCCTGATGGCAGCACTGTGGGCCCTTAACTTGGGTGGTGGGTCGTTACCTACAGCGTTGGCTCACCACCTCTGGACATATCATCTCATTGTGCAGGGGCATTCTGATCAGAATGCCTACACATGGCAGAGCACACTGCCATAATAAGAGATGCCTTTTATTTTAACACCTGAATACTTCCCATTGGTGATAGCCTGTGCTGCTTCAGTCCTGGTCAGGTCAATGAAAAATATATGCTTTGTTTCATATCACAGTTTTGGAAGTGGAACAGAATTTGATGAAAATGCGAAACAAAGAGGTCTTCGTAAGAAATGGGCATCTCACCTTTTCAATCCTGTATTGCCCCTTATGAATGGCAAGGTTTCGCTACAACCTCCCTCCTTCAGTCAGGTCACCAAGCCTGTACACATTCGAAATTCTTTACCCATGCAGTCCCCAAACCACCTTCTCTCCACTGACCACAGGGATGCCCTGTTCTGCGCTTCCTGGAAAGCCCTCCATGTGTGGCCAAAAGGCACAGAAGAGGGCACTGCACACCCTTAAAGGATAGAGCCCTTGCTGCACACTGAAGACACCGTCAGTTTTTATTTAGTAAGTCCAGTGACAGGTAGCAATCATCGTGCCTGGCTACAATGTCATCCACTGCTCACCCACCAGCGTTCTATGGCATGCAGCACGTTGAACTCACTACGGCCACTATAACAGATCTCCTTTTATTTTACAAAAAGGAAATAACAGTAAGAGACCACGTAAGTGTTAAGATGGATTTCTAGAACCTGGCCTGGTGGACAGATTTTAGGAGGCCATCGCAGTTACAGGCAACAGAGATCTGAGAGGTTGGCCAAACCCAATCAATGTAGCAATGGAGAACAGTCGAGGCTATTCTCAGGAGAGTGTGAGTGGGCTCAGTGGCCCTCAATATGTCCACACAATATAGCATACAAAAATTCAATTTGGGCAAGTATAAAAATACAGGTATTTATTCTAGGCCTTCTGCACACATTGAAAAATGATACTAACTTGTAATACAACAATAATAATAATAATAATATCAGGTATCTGAGCGCTGCTTATTATTACCCACAGTGTGTGGTGCTCATTTATCGTCCTCGGAAGGATGAAAGGCTCAGTTTGGCACTTCCGGGATTGGAACCTGCGTCAGCAGGTTCTGCACGGATGTCAAAGCGAGCGCTCTGTGCTATCTGACCAACATAGCTCTATGATACAAATATATACATTCCCCATTAGGTTCATGAATGCATTAAAAGTCACAAGTTAATTCCCTAACGTAAGCAATCCAAACCCTAAGTATGGGGCCCTGTGCCCAAAAGTCACAGGAGCAACAATGTTTCTCCCCAGAATGGAGTCTCTGTAGGCAAGTTATAATTTACTTGTGTTTGTCGATGGATCAAAATACGCTTCAAAAATTTTACTAAGGTAAGTAAATGTTTTGTATTTTAGAAGTTCAGTTACTACCCAGGTGTGACAACCAAAAGGCAGTGGAATAGAAGGTTAGGAGACAAAGGGACGTGTTCCAAATGTTATCCTTTGGAGGACATGGGGGACAGATGCACTGAATTTAGCTACCCACTGGACACCGATTTTCCCAGATGACTTAATGGGTCAACTGGGGAGTTGGATTTCCTGGGGTTGGGTCCGGTAAGAGGTGCCCAGGAGTTGCGGGTTTAAGAATTCTTCTGGTTGGTACAGCTGCAAGATGCAACCACTGGCAATGAAGAAATACAAAAAACACTGATGCAGGCCTCTTCAGGACACTTCGCATGATGGGGAAGGAGAGTTCCAGCGATGGTCTCCGCACACAGGCGGTGACAAGCGTCCTTCCAGTAGCGGTCATAGAAGATTCTGTAGGACAGGATCCCTTAATGCTGGGAAACTGAAATTCGGAAGAAAGACAACCTGTGGCACGAGCTGGCAACTGACACTTTTCTGGATGCAACCGCAGAATGGCTATGGTTCTGGCACAGTAGCCCACAAGAGAGCTGGTCAGTCCACTGAGTGCTCCAGGGACACTTCTGAAGGCTCAGGGTGGCTGGATCCTCGAGAAGGTGTTGAGACTAAATGGTCCCATTAGTCCAATGGCTGAAGCACCGCTCAGAGTCTTCTGAGATCAGGTAGTCCAACAGAGCATCAGACACAGGAAGGGATGACAGGCCTCTTCACGAGTAGTCTTCGGATCTTCAGTCAGCTGTTCTTCTATGAGGGATTTTTGGCGCCAACGCGGATCTAAAGAAACGGCTGCAACGGTCCTCATATACAAAATCAGAGCTCGAAGCAAGCCCAAGCCCACCAATGGTAAGGAACTGCACCATTCAAACAGCCAGTAGTTGTCCAATCAGGGACAACTACCGATTTCACTCTTGCCCCACACCCAGACTCTATGGCACCACAGATGTGGAGTGGGACAGACAGGCCCACCCCCTTCCTGGGACCCATACATACAAAGGCAGCACTAGCCTGCGAAAGCAGCAGCTTTCCCAGGCAAGTGCATGGCCTTATAAGGGATTGCCTGGCCTTGCAAGGCAGGAAGAAAGCCAAACAATTTGGCCTAAGAACAAGCAAAAATCTTGTGGCAGAGCCATTTGACAGCACTAGCCATGTTAAGTAGCTATACACAGTAAATGCAAATGTGCACACTAAAAATAATGCAAATATTGTTTCTGCTGCCCCTAGCTTGTCTTTAGGCACTTATAAACGTAACTGAAAAGCACACAAGTGTAAAAATCTAGGGTGATACAAATGTATCCCCATTGCACTGCATTGTATGATGTGTGCATTGTTAAAAAGTCACAGAATGGCAAAGGAAAACAGTTTCCCAGTACTGATAGTCTGACGGACTGATCAGTTTCACCATAACAAATGAGCAAAAGGGAAGTGAAGCTGAAGGTTTTACTTCCCTTCAGAAACTCAGAACAGGTTAAAAGAACAGAGCAGAAAAGAGAAGAGGTCCACAGAAACTATTGAGGAAAATTTGCACAAAAAAAAGTCTTTCATAATAAGCAATAACTGCAATATCTTAGTAAGGGTAATAACATAGATAAACTCTGAAAGTTGTTGGCAAACCTACATTGCACCTACAGTGTTCCACGGAGCAAGAACTGCTGTCACTCGTAGCCCATGTTTACTTTGCTTTTCGATTAGTCCAGCGTTGCTTCACCTATGCCATCACTTCCATACTTCCCAAATAGGTAATCCGGAATGCTACCACCCATCTCTTCCCCAGGAACACCTACACTGTACACCATAATAGAACCTCTACTCGCACCACTCGTGCCTTCATCCCTGTGAGTGCCCATTTCAATTAGACCATCCTCTGTGAACCATCCTGTTCCATCTGCACCTACCTACTTCCAACCTCTGGGCCCTTGTTCCACCACCTACCATCACCAAATTTAACAGCACTGTGTCTAAGACCAGTAACCAATTATACCTCATCACCCGATTATACCTCATCACTCACTCCAACTCCTAGATCCTTCACATACCTATGCCTGCCATAATGCAGCTTATTCTTCTACTGGGACTTCAACACCTCATGATAAATGTCATCAGTTGTCTTGCGAGGAACACATTTACAAGTCTATTTGCTAATCCCATTTAGACACAGCTCTCCTACCCCTCAATATAAAGAGTGACACTCCGATTACAGAATGTGGTGCAATGCTATATGGCCACAACATAGTTCTTAACACCACACAAAGAGGCACTTGATTTGTCACTTCCCTCTGTATGCAATCCTTCATCATTTCATTAGCCCTTTCCACCAAACCACTGGCTTGAGGATGATGAAATGCAGTCTTCTAACTTTTAACACCCAATTCAGGCATAAAACAATTGTAATTCGCCACTTGAGTCTTCCCATCCGCCTGAAGCACTCCTTGTGCACCCTCTTCTTAAGAAACCCTCTGCCGATCCCTCCTGCCCGGCTAACTATCGCCCAATCTCCATCACTCCCTTCCTGGGCAAGCTCCTGGAGAAACTGGCCATCTCCCAGCTTAATCGCCACACTGAATCTGTTGGCCGTCTTCATGGTCATCAGTCTTGCTTCAGAGCTGCCAGAAGCACGGAAACTGATCTCCTGAACATCTCTGAAGACCTGATCTCCAACCTTGACTCTAACACCCCCTGTGTCCTCATCTTGCTTGATCTCTCTTCTGCCTTTGACACTGTCAACCATGCCATCCTGCTAAATTGTGTCCATGATAACCTAGGTATCACTGGTCAGGCCCTGGCGTGGCCGAATTGCTTCCTCTCTGACCGACCCTCCCAGGTCCAACTTGGGTCCTTCCTCTCTGCTATCTTCTTCTCTACCTGTGGTGTCCCACAGCGGTCTAACCTCTCTGCCTGGCTGTTCAACCAATACCTGGCACTCCTTGCCCACCGCATTGCTGCTCTCTGCCCCAACTTTCAGTGCTATGCGGATGACACTCTGCTCATTTTCAGGCTACTTTCGGCCACCTCTTCTCCGTCCCTCATCTCTGACTGTCTGTCTGCTCTCCAGGAGTGGTGTGCCGCCAATGACCTCTGACTTAATGCCAGTAAGACTGAGATTCTCCTAATTGGCCCACCCACTCCCTCCTTTCCTGTAGCTCTCTGGCCGGCCTCTCTTTGCCCTCTTCCTGCAAGGCTAAAAACCTCAGGGTCATCTTCGACTCCACACTCTCTTTCTCTCCTCACATTTCTGACATCTCTAAGAAGTCACACTACCAGCTGCACTTCCTCAGATGTATTCTTCCTTTCCTCTTCTTTCCCCATGTTTAATTTACCGCTAATAACTGCTCTGTCCCCACACGCAGTGGCATCCACAGTCACTACACAGCACTCACCATCACGAAACACTGATAGGACAGGGGCTGCAGGTATAGCATCTTATCTGGGACAAACTTCATTCATTCATTTAAACGCCGTTTCACAGTAGTAGTTTGTCATTTATATAGCGCCTTTATCCCATTAGTATGGCCCTGCGTGCTTGTGGGGGCAGGGATGCCCTTGAGGGAACGGAGTCAAAGATATGGGAAAAAATGTGAGAAAGGATTAGAATGAGTGTGTGCATTTGGCAAAAATAGGGATGTGTGGGATGACAGAACCCCAGTAAGCTACTGCTTATTGAGGAACATTCAATGTGGATACTATAAGATAGAACTCAGCGCCCTTCTTTCCATTGTGAACAAGTTTATGTCGCATGAAAAGTGTAACTGAATGGAGACTTGTGGTTCCTCTACCCAGTAAGCTACCCATGACGGTCAAGGATGTGGAGCGGTGCTGAGAAGTGGTCAGGAGAGTGCGTGAGTATGCGAGACTCGTTGTGTCCACCTAGACTGTATTTGTTGTCATAGGACGTAGCTACATTCTGATGGCAGAGATGTTGTACTTTGTGTATCGAGACAAATGTGTGTGGGCGGGCAGCCAGGCCTGTGGCTGAATCCACCAAAGGGGTGCATAAATACATGCTTTGAGCCTCTGCTTTTGACTTAGTTGTGTACTCTGATTTTCTGATCTGCTGTGAACATTTTACTTTACCTTACTCTGGAGGATAAATTGGAGAGGCACCGACAATGTCAAGGCTTAGGTTTCATGAGGTAAGCATGGAATTGAAAAGATCATCCGGTTGCTGGAGGGAATAACCAGCTTTTGGAAGGAAAGGAAGTCCTCATTGCGACCGATACTGAGGGGAAGGGATTTCCAGCACTGAAAACATCGGCAATGGGTGGCAGTGTACCCAAATTGATGTATTAAGGCCCCACAGAAATAAAGACATCCATGATGCACAAAACCCTTCCAGATCCCATCCGGATGAAAAAAAAATATGAATGTTCTGGAATACCATATTTCAGGTAGGAGCTTTGGTCCGGGGACAACACCTGATCCTTGCTACATGGATCCAGAGCCACATAACCTTGTTTGTGTCTACCATCCTGAACCATAGAACCCTCCACTTCCAACATGTATCCTATTCTCTGCTAGACATCCGCTAAACTGCAGGCTACCATGGGAGTAACTCTTTGGGGATATTTTATCCCCCCCCCCCCCATCACACTAGTCTGGGCTAACACACGCTATTGGCTTAGTTCACCCAAACTAACGCTGGTATGTGTCGTGAGATAGAATGCTTATCACAACTCCAGAATCTGCCACAAAATCCACTCCTCTGCCACACATCTTGGATCCACACACTGGATTCCACCATAAGAACCATGTTCGTTGTACTCCTCTCGGCCTCCAATTCATTCTCGACAACCTGTTGACCTTCACCCAGCATGAGCTGGTGAATTCCCAGACGCCTGCAGAGGTTGTACCCTTTCCCCTGTGCAGAGCAAAACTTGCTTGAGGTGCTGTGTCACACTCTGCCACATCAGAAACACGCCCTTTGATCCCATGGAGTATGCCTGCTGCACTTCCTTCCACCGGCCCCCATCTTCCAGGAGATGCACGTTATGCTGTCTCCCCCAAATATGCACAAGATGATCCCATGCCTCCATGCGATCTACTATCCTCACACCAATTGCTAACACATCCATTTGTCTCGGGAGGATAGCTTAGCGGCAACGTGCCCGCCTTGGAAACACGACGACGCGGAGCAACACAGGTTCGATCCCCGGGTCCGCGCTTAGAAAACTATGGGTATTAAGCGCATTATAAATAACATATCATATCCATGCTTTGGATATGTCAGAGTTAGTTCTAGTGTGAGACCTCTGCAGCCGCACAACCTGGATTTTCTTGCTACAGAAATGAAGGACATTTGATCAAGAGCATGCTGGTCAGTAAATTGGCCAACCTCGCAGTCCGCGTATAGCCTGAAGGCTGCCATAGACTCCTCGGTCCCTTTTTGGTGGATGTAGAATATCCTTCAATAATGACATGTCTGCACAGCATAATGCCCCTCCAACCTCGTGACTACCTCTTCATATTCGTCCTGTTCAACATCTACTACCTTTGGTAAGTGGTGAAAGGTGGTTTGGTTTTCCAACCACTGGGCACTGATTAACCAGGCAGCCCTAATTTCTGCTTGTAGTGGTCACCGTCCCTGGCTACCAAATAAGTCTGAAATGCCTTCATCCACACTGCCCATTTGACTGGAGGACTACTAGGTATTGCAAGAAATGGTGAGGGTGGCTGCGGCTGTTCATATTTAACCCAGCACACCATACAGATTCACTTTTGATCATGGAACTCCCTCTAGCGTTCAAGCTCTGTATTACACTTACATCAATTTCTCTTTGTTCCTTGCCTGCCTCCTCCACCAGCCCCCCCGACGTGTTTTCACCAAATGGCAGGGTGGAGACTTAACAGACTAAAACTGAGGCAAACACTTATCTGGCATCTCTTGAACTTGGCTGGTAAGGTCTTGTCGGGGCAACACTCGTGGTACACCGCCCTGCTTACACGCCTCATCTAATCTCCTCACACTGGAGCACAGTGATCTCCTCAATCACGCATCAGTGGAAATATCACTCTCACCTAGTCACAGGATGACATGAGCCAGAAGAAGCGCTGCAGGCAGGAAAGTATTTATTTCGCAAGGCCCGTGACGGATCACAATCATATTGGTTGGGATATCCCAATCGTCATCCAACCCGCACCCAAAAACATTACATCCTAGTGTGTTCCAATGGCGTGCGGCACAGTCACATGCGTCTTGTAATAGAACAAAGACCCACTATAACACTAACTCAGGTCAGCAAACGCACTGAAGAAACATACCATACCATATTCCCCCACATACCATTGCACAGCCCCAACACCGTCCCACTCTGCCATGTTTTGCTATCTCACATACTACAGGAATGTACCCACGAGGGATTTACAACCCAGCTGTCTGTGCCAAGTCCTTTGGGTTCAACAGTGACAGACACCACATGCTGAAACAGGACATAGAAAGGAAGACACAAATGACTTGGGACCAACTTTCTCTCCTGCAGAAAATCAAGCTCTCCATCCCAGAAAACAACTTCAGATCTGCTGTCCAAGCCTTAGTCCTCTCCCACCATGATGGTGCCCTGTTGGAAGGTTTTCTGGCGACTACCCTTGCACCCCTGAGATCAAGACACATGACACTGCAAATTCAACCACATCACGCTGACCCTCATCAAACTGCACTGGCTCCCGCTGCAAGCCTGCATCATCTTCAAATCCTGCTGCGTCATCTACAAGGCTGTCACCCAGAAGTCCCCAAGCTACCTCACTGAGAAACAGTCAGCAGACGGAGCAGGGGCAGGGGAAGGTTAGCGGAGAAGAGGGAGCAAGAAAGAAGAGGAGAAAGGGAAGGTCTTGAGGAGCTTCCAGAACTTAAAGAGATCCGGCTCAAGCTGGAGAGAGGCAGGGAGGCCATTCCAGAGGGAGGAACCTGCAAAGGAGAGAGATCTACCCCCATTCTCTGCTTGGAGAAGCGATTCACCCGCAGAGTATTAGAAGTAGACGAACGCAGGGCTCTAGGAGGAAGGTATTTGGGAAGAGAGAGTTGAAGACAGTGAGGGCCACAGCCCCGGAAAACCTAATGGATGATGCAGAGGGTCTTAAACTTGATACTTGCAGCCACCAGGAGCCAGTGGAGGGATTTCAGGGCCGGAGAGATGTAGTCGCTGGGCTTGAGGCCAAGGATAAGTCTTGTGGTTCTGTTCTCGATGAGTTGAAGAGGGCAGATGGCGAAAGAGGCTGTTGCAATCGTCCAGCCTACAGAGAACCAGGGCCCTGGGAAAGTGAGCTTCTGGGGGAAGGTGAGACAATGCAGAATACCTCTTTGGAGGTACAGCTGGAAATGGGCCTTCTTCGCAAGATCCGTGGTGTGTGGCGAGAAGGAGTGAGTGGAGTCAAAGATGAACCCACCCAAGGTTTTTTGCCTCACAAGAGGGTGAGGACAGAGGGCCAGCAGGGGTCCCAATGAGAAGGATCTCAATCTTACTGGCATTAAGGCAGATATCGTTAGAGGTGCACCATGCCTGAATAGCGGATAGACAGTCAGGGATGAGCGAGGAGGAGGGACAAGGCTAGCCTGAAAGAGTGGCGTGTCAGCCACATAACATTGAAAGTTAGAGAAAAGGGTAGAGATCAGGAGGGCCAAAGAGGCCAGATAGACATTAAAGAGCCAAGGGGAGAGGATAGAGTCCTGGGGAACACCACATATGGAGAGTGAGGTGGTGGAGAGGAAAGACCCAAGCTGGACCTGGGATGGTCGGTCCAGGAGGAAGGAGGTCAGCCACGCCAGATCCGTGATACCCAGGGTCTGTGATACCCAGATCCGTGATACCCAGGGTCTCACAGAGATGAGTAATCAGGATGTTGTGGTTGGCCGTGTCAAATGCAGAGGAAATGTCCAGGAGAATGAAGGCAGAGGGAGAACTAGAGTCAAGATTATAGAGCAGATCTTTATAGGTGTTCAGGAGTTCAGTTTTCATGCCTCTGGCTGCTCTGAACCAGACTGATGGTCATAGAAACAGCCGACAGATTCAGTGTGGATGGTTAGCTGTGAGATCGTGAACTTCTCCAGAAGTTTGCCTAGGAAAGGAGTGATAGTGATCGGGCAATAGTTTGCTGGAATGGAGGGGTCGGCAGAAGGCTTTTTTAATAGGGGTGTGCACAAGGGAGTGCTTGAGAAGAGAGGGGAACACTCCAGTGGTGAAGGAGTGATTACAGAAATCTGCCAAGGCTGGAGCAAGAGAAACAATGTTGTCCTTAAAGGTTCTGGAGGAGCAGGGGGTCACCTGTTTGGATGAGACTTTCATAGACTGGACTTGTCTGGAAACCTCATCAGGTGTTACAAGAGAGAGGGAGGAGAAACAGAGAGTTAGCCAAGGAAGACCTGGGAGAGGTAGAGGGAGAGAGATGAGTGCAGACAGGATGTCCTGGGTTTTAGAGGTGAAATGAGAAGCCACAGCCATGCAGAGGGCCTGGGTAGGTGTACAGGAGGTAGATACTGCAGTAGGATTGTCCAGCTCTTTGCAGATTTGGAAAAGTATGGCCGTGTTAGAAGCCGCGGAGATGCAGGCTTGAATATGGATCCTATTCTTAGAGAGGATGGATAGTCTGTATTGCCTTTGGAGCAGGCGGCAGGCCAGTTTGTGAGAGGGTGCACTTCCGTTCAGCTACTCTGCACTTGTGTTTCAGAGCGGCCAGATCGGAGTCATACCAAGAGTTGCACGCACTGCAGGCTTCAGGCGGAACCTAATGACAGAGGCAAGGATATCCAGAGTGTTAGAGCTGGAAAGGTGAAGATTGTAAAGGGCTGTGTCAGGATGGGAGTCAGCCACAGGAGTAGGTGGGGGACAGAAAGTGGAGGCATAGGCGGCCACTGACAATTGCTTCATAGGTCGGATGACCGCAAAGGAAGGTGGCAGTGCTGGGCGGGCCTTTGCCTAGGGGACAGGAAGGTTCAAGTGAGAAGAAAGTCAACCCCCCAAACCCTTTCCTCCTGCTTCCCTCGCTGTGTTCTTCCCCCTATGATTGTAAAGTGCTCTGATGCTTCCCAGAGCTAAGTCTGTGCTCAATAAATACTATAACAACAACAACCATTGCCCTCCAACATCCCAGCTGATGTCACTGTCATACTCATAAGCCCCAATCAGTCAACCTTGCTTCACACTTCTGAGCTGATCTCACCCACCATGCTATCTGGCCATCGTCTTATCATGAGGGCATAGGGTTACTACTGTCTGCCAAGATGTTCCATTGAGCAGCTAGTTAAGTCCAGTGGACGTCAGCACATTGGATTACATCAGACTGAGTAGAGATGATCTGGACGCACACACACACACACTCTTTTGATGGACCAGGTAATGGTGGCAGGTGTCTCTAAGTCAACAGACATTGGGACAGAATCTAAGGAACACAATCAATGAGGGTGTCATTGCCCAAACGTATTGAATTTAGCTAGGCCCAGAAACCATTTTGTCTAATAAAGATGGTGTGAGCTCAGCGCACTGTAGCGCGGCCCCCACCTTTGGAGAGTTTCAATTAGCCCTGTGGCCGCAGCTCAAGAGAACTGAAAAATGGTCCTTTAATAAAAGCAAAAGTTCCCAAATACTAATGCCAAAACTACTTGCAATACGTGCATTTTCTCCACAAACCCCTTTGATTAGAAAATTTGTAAAACGTACAGATATGGCAGAATACATGTTCAAATGGCATAAGCAATGAAGCACCCCCACCACTGCAGTTGTGTGCAAATAATAAAAGTGTCCCGGGGGGTTATTTGTTATGTGCCTCATTGAAAAGCTTACACCCCACGGTCCCGCACCACAACCGAACTAATGCTGCTAGAGTGCAAAGAAAGACAAATGCAACCATACTGAGGGCTCATGTGAAGGACACGCGAGAATGCACCCTCCATGTGTGTAAGTCCAAGCCCCTTATGTGCCACTACCGTCATGTACGGTGGCAAGTCATTTCCTATGTTCTCCACCAACCTCACTACTACCTCACTAACTGCAAATGTATATGCATATAACACAATGTTGTAGTTGTTAAAACATAGTGTACAAATAATGTGCTCGAACTGGCTAAATTCGAGAGGCATTAGCAATATTAAGATGCGAGCTTTGAAATGACTCAATTAGTATTGTATGTTATTTGAATGTTTATGATGCTTTCACCGCAAATCAGCAAAACACGAGGAAGATGCCTTTGCGAGTTTATGCAAGGCCATTCCCTCTCCCACCCAGTGGAGCCTGCCAGACGGGAGGGCAGAGGCCCGCGCCGCGCTGCTCCACCTGCCCCAACTAGGCTGGAGCCGCTTCAAAGATTTGTAGTCCCCTCTGCAGCACCCAAGGCCACGGCCCGCCACCTGCATTATTTACAGCCCAGTAGTAAACCTCCGCCTGAATACACAAATCCAAAGGCGCCCTCTCCTAAACCCCACAACCCACCGGATCACCTTAGGTTTATGGCCCCTGTAAAATTAGGACACTCAATACTATGGCAACATACAGCAGCACATTCATAATGACTTCTAACAAGACAAAAAGACATGTACCACCTGTCCCACGCCCTGAGACCTAGCCCCACGACCTATGGTACCCGGTCAACAGGACACTGGTAACCATGTACTGATGAATCGTCAAACCCCTCTCAAGGTGCATTCCTCCTGTGTTGCATTAACCTGTAGAATAACCTATTGAAAGATTTACTAAAGAAGATAGTATTGCAATAACTGAATGACTGCGGTGTGCATGGCCTAGGGCAAATAAGTCAGGAAAAGACATTCATCTCTGACACTGGCCACAGTGGCACAACGACACCGCCCGGATGAACCCAGCAGACCTGCCAGGCCCAGCCCAACCCACGAGGCTGACGGGTGACGTCCTCCAGCCAAGGCCAACCACATCGCAGCAGCACCTATAGCTAGTCGTCGCCACCCAATCCCATTGAACTTGTGCCCCCTATAGAATGTAGGTTCTGATGACGTTTTTTGTAAATATATACGCCTGTCTTTGCTATTGTCAGACAGAGCGCTCTCGGAGTTTGCAGAGTTCTTTGCATGCCCTATTCTGATTGATAAACTCCCATTTACGCTCACCCGCACTTTGTCTTGGCCTTATTCCCATCCTGGGAGAGTCCTTCATTGTCTCTCATTGCGGGGAGGATCGTGCTGGTTGGGGACGCTTGCCTTCAGTGGTGACCCCGAAAGCGTGATTATTATTTTTCTCCCAACATATCCCTACCGTCCCCTTTGGCACGAAAATCTCCGGTCGAAAAGGGATACGCACTGTGCGCCGGCTCCGGGAGGCTACCCGCCAACGGCGACCGGTACGCTCAGAAGTGCGCACTCAACAGAGAGAGGGTACGGGATCCCGGTTGAAAAATCCCCTTTGAGTACCGCTCGCCGTAGCCGGGGCTGACTGTTGAGCATACGGCAGCACTGCCTGGACGGACCCAGTTTCGGAGACTCTCGGTTCAAGACGGGCACGTGAGTATTGAGTGCGAGCGATCATAAAGGGAGTAGAGGGGGAAATTTAGGACAGGGAACGAGGCGGGGTAAAAAGGGGCACGTGGGTCTACTAAGGACCATCTTAAACTTTCTTTGCAAATGGCCATTAGGATTAAGAGGTGAATAAGAGATAAGAGTGACGGGAACCTAGCTCCGAGAGGGGGTGGAAGGCGGCGCCGCGTAGTGCTATCTTGACTAGTACTGGGAATATATGAAGAAGTGGAAAATAAGATAAAAGTGTCTGGCAAAGGGAGACACGGAGAATATATTAGTGACTGCTATTCTTTCTATTCTTTTCTTTAGGGTTATGGGAAAAATAAAAGTGGGTTAGTACAAAACCAAAGAGATAAAGTAAGAGACAGAGTTTTACTGTAAAATTGAAGATCAAACCTATATACATATATACATATATCTGAATAAGACGGACAGGGACAGCCGGCCAGGGAGGAAAGGGAGGGCAAATTGAACTGTGAATAGAGTGTTACAGAGGGGTGTGCGCACATTTTATGTGTCAGGAGATAATTTGGTGTGATGGGTGTGTAAAAATGGTCATAAATGTATAGCCCTTGAGTGGTCATGGTAAGTGTGGCCAGACAAAACATTATAAAGACAAGAGTAATAAGGTGAAGTGAGTGTGTACCTTTCTGATTTCTGGGTTAACATTGTTGAGATTACAATTTGGTTTGCTCTTGTACGTGCCCACCCCCACAAAAGAGAATAGAATAGAGGCTGTGTGCAGCCATTCTTATGGTGTGTAGGCGGGGGGAGAAACACGAAGGCCCCCACGATTCAGTAAGGCATAAAATACGAGGACTCGCATGGTGATACGTTTATATTGAGATATCGAGGTACATAGAGACACACAAGTACTAGGAGGGCACAAAGTATGGGGGCAGAAACACCCTTATCACATATTTGCAAGAACCTACCTGGGTACGCGGAGCGGATTAAGAAATATCATGACCAATGGATCACAGAGTTGAAGGGAGAGGGGTTGCCCCAAATATGGCCCGAAGGGGGATCATTTGACAAGAGTGTCCTAGATATGGTAGCCACATGTATTTGTTTGAAATACAAGGGGAAGCAGTTGCATAATAGGAGAGAAATATTAGATCTCTGGAGGCTGTTTGAAGAGATTCCGCCGCCTAAGGCAAGAGAATTAAATCCTGATCTACCATCTACCACTGATAATCCTCTAATGATACACAAAGATGATAAAGCTTTGCCAGACGAAGAGCCACCAATAGAGGTAATAAGTTTGTACCCAATACTAAACAAGCCAGTGCCCGCAGAGGGGTACAGTGACCCCACTTATGTGCCTCCCCGACAACTACTACAACCCAAAGGCCAACGGCACCCCCGCCATACGAGAGTACTAGGGAACGAGCACAGGTGAGCACACCAAGGGTGGACATAGAAAAACTAACAGACGATCTAGAATCAAGGCTCTCTATAGCCAAAGATGAGCTCTCGAGGATAAAAAGCATACGTGAGCGGACCACACTTAATGCGGCCGGTTCAGAGCGTGCGTCTAGGGCACAAAGCGGGAGTAGAACTTTTGAAGAAGGGTGGAAAAAAGGTGAGATACTGTTCAGAATACAGGAAGAACCCACTCGAATAATTGAACTAGAGGAAAGAGAGGGATGTACTGACAATGAAGAGAGGCCTATAGGGGACAGGGAGGAGCTACTATGTGATATAAGGGATGATTTGGAAGAAAGCGAAAGGTTAAGTATGGCAATGGGAGGGGGAAGCGAAGGATTGGATGGTGCATGCTCAATGAGAACACTGGATGAGGAGTGGACAGGGTGATTAAGGAACCGAGTGGGGAAAATGGCATCACTAGGAAAATCGGGAATGAAGGGGAGTACAGATACGACGACAAAGGGCAAGTTGCAGCTCCCACTGATACATAGGGGAGGAGGGAGGCCGAATTACATACCCTGGGCTCAGATGGATAAGGCTAACTTACTAAAGTTATTGCCCCCCCGTTGTCAGGAGGGGCGAGCAAGTGGATATATGCCTTTGAGAAACACACAGCCGGGGTACCTCTAGCAATAGGGGACGTGAAGAGCTTGCTAGTATCAGCAGTAGGGGATCAGGCTGACAGAGTATGGGTCAAAGCTGGTTTCCCGGGAGTAACGTTAGACTGCGATCGCCATGATGGTGCCTCCTTTAACACAGTGCGTGCAAGGGTGTGGGATGCTTTGAGGGAAACGTTTCCAGATACACCAGACTTGCAGTCAGTCATGCAGTGTACAATGAATGACGGGGAAGATGCTATGGATTACATTTTTCGGGTCCAAGAGATGTGGAGAGCAGAAACGGGCACGCCCTGGTACCAATCGACATCGTTATTTTACTTCATTATAAAGAGGGGGCTCCCAAAAGAGGTGCAAAAGGCGCTCGACAAGATAGCAGGTATTGAAGCGAAAGGATGGCCTGAAATTCAGAGCATAATAGTTCACCACTGTAAGAGAATAAAAGAAAGAGAAAGGGAGGTGGCGCAGAAAAGATTGGCAGACGAAGCGAAACTAGTGCAGACCAAGTTGGTGAAGGTCGCAGCAGCAGTAGCAGCGCTCCCACACAGCAGGGAGGGAGATGAGGAAGAGGAGGGGCTGGTAGCAATACAGGGAAGGATGGCAACTAATTGGGCAGGAGCAGGACAGCGGCAGTGGAACGAGCAGGAGCAGGGCGGAGGTCCGCAGTGGCAAGAGTGGGCCCCTCGAGGGGGACGAGGTGAGTACAGGGGCCGAAGAGGAGGTGGACCGGGGTACGGGGGAATGGGAGGAAATGGATGGCAGGGTCCCAGAGGTGCGCAAGGGAGTTGTTGGAACTGTGGGAGGTGGGGACATTACTCTAGGGAGTGCAGAAGTAGGCCAAGCAACGGATTTCCAGAGGCAGAACATTATGGTCATCCCCATCCGGGGAGCCCATATGGTCTCCCAATGGGACAACAAAGAAACGCCGGCCAGGGGTACAATGAGCAACAACAGGGACACCAATACAGAACACAGAATCACCCACAAAACAATGACAATATGCACTACACGCCAGACAACCCTTTCGCAACGACATCAAATGGAGCACCAGCCCCCTATAGTGGCGTGTCAGTGGTTTCAGGGAGTGTGTTCAACCAAGGGGGGGCAATGAGACACCCTGCATAGGACAGCCCACAGAGAACACTTGCGTGTCCAGTTCTATCTACCACCTACAATGCAGCAGAGGAACCATTGGTAGGGGCGCAGATAGGAGACAAGCAGTTCATATTCATGGTGGATTCAGGAGCGGAGAAATCATGTATTAGAGAGGGCCGGTTCCCGTTATCTAACCGGAAGTTAGAGACGCAGGGGTTCTCTGGGGCTGTAATTGAAGTTCCTTACACAGAAGCAGTGGACGTGACGGTGGGGGGTAAAACTGTAAAAACACCCTTACTGTATTATGAACATGCGCCAATAAATTTACTAGGGAGGGATCTTCTTAGCAAACTCAACATGACGATATCATTTACTGAGAGAGGTATAGTGTGTTCAACACCAGGAATATGCCCATTACGTGTAATGCTGGTAGTACAGGCTCACACAACCACACCAGAAATACGTGGCTTGCCAGTGGACGAGGAAATGTTTATTGAAGGACTAAAGACACTGGCCCTCATAATTCCTGAGTTAAGAAGAATGGATTGGAGGATTCCAGCGGAGTTCCTCTTCCGCCCAATAGTGTACCCTGACACAGCACCAGGATCAGTGGTATCATTAGACTTGCACGCTGTACAGGTATCTGCGAAAAGGATCTCTGTGATTGGAATAGATATAGAAGGATGTGAGTGGCGTACAGTACTGTGTACCAATGCCAATATTGCCCTAAGAGACTTCACTGATGATGATCTCTTTTCAGATTCGGAAGGGGATGGTGAAATAGTAATGGAAATAGCAATGCCCTGTGACATCTTGATTCAAGCTAGAGAAATCCCTGTCCAGCTGATGGCAGTGGTGGGAGCTCCACCGTCATTCTTCGATGATGACATGAGGCTCGTACCAAATAATTTGTGGACAACAGGCCCCCATGACGTAGGGTTGTTGCATGGAGTACAGCCAGTGATAATAAAGCTCAAACAAGGAGCAATTCTACCCCGAGTAAAGCAATATCAATTGTCCCGTGAAGCTGAAGAAGGGATAAAAGAGACAATAAATGCGCTACTGGCACAAGGGATAATAGTGCCTTCAAACTACCCATGTAACACATGCATTTACCCAATTAAAAAAGCAAAAGGAGGGTCTTGGAGGATGATCCAGGATTTACGCCCCCTAAATGATGTAATAAAAAAAGAGTTCCCTTTGGTCCCGAACCCTGCATCAATATTATGCAGCGTCCCAAAAACGGCATCACATTTCACGGTGGTGGATTTGAAAAACGCATTTTTCTCCATACCCCTGGCTGAAGAGAGCAGGTACCTGACAGCATTTACCCTAGGGGGGAAGAGATATGAACATTGTAGATTACCACAGGGATACTGTGAGAGCCCAAGTATATTCAACCGCATACTACATGAAGACTTAGGAAACTTATCAGTTGAGAGCACAATTATTCAGTACGTAGACGATTTACTCGTCTGTGCACAGGATGAAGAAGCATGCCGAAAAGATTCAATAACACTGCTGACCCTGTTGGCCAATAAGGGGTACAAAGTAGACAAGGAAAAGCTACAATATTGTCTGACAGAAGTTCTATACTTGGGACAGCTTATATCAAAAGATGGAAAAAGAATAATCCCCGACAGGGTAGAAGCAATAAGATCAGTAGGAGAACCCACAACAGTGAAGGAAATGCAGAAATTCCTGGGAATGTGCAACTATTGCCGAGCATGGATATTAGATTATGCAGCATACACCAGACCCTTACTGCAAGCACTCAAGGAGGCCCAACAGGAGAACAAGAAAATAGAATGGTCAGAAGAAATGAGCGCCTCCTTCAAATCATTAAAAGAGTTGATTTCAAGCGCTCCAGTGCTCGCAAATCCTGATTATGGGCGCGAGTTTTACCTGTTCTCACACTGCAAGGGGACACTCATGACAGCTGTACTGACACAGAAGACGTCACTAGGACACAAACCTTTGGCTTACTATAGTGGCACTTTGGATGCTGTCATGCAAGGACACTTCGCGTGCGAGCAATCGCTCGCAACGGCCGCGTTCGCAATTGAGAAAAGTGCCACAATAGTAATGGGATGCCCTGTGACGTTGTTTGTGGAGCATTCATTATTTGCAATACTGGAAAGGTCAAAAAGCACACTGACAACACAGCGGGCAACCGCCTATGAAATAATATTGTCCAGCGCCAACATCCATGTGGTGCGATGCAGGACAGTGAATCCAGCAACATTCATTACGGAAGCGTGCACACTAGAGGACATGCAGTAAACACGATTGTGCAACATACACAGGAGAAAGAGGGGAGGACACAGTGGTATGCGAGAATGCTCCGAGCGAGGGGGATGTGTACTTTGTTGACGGGTCAGCATCAATTGACGTGGACACGGGAGAGAAACATGTGGGTATGGCAATGGTGAGATTAGAAGACGGTGAGTATGAGACACTAGTGCAGTACCGCCTTCCATCACATTACTCAGCACAAGCAGCAGAACTAATTGCCCTAATAGAAGCACTACATGCAGCTAAAGGGTGCGCGGCGACAATTTACACAGATTCAGCTTATATGACGACAACAGTACATGGAGGTCTGGCCAGATGGGGGCGGAGGGGGTTTCGACGAGCAGATGGGACTCCCGTGCAACATGCAGACTTACTGAAAGAGTTAATTGAAGCCCTACGGGACCCCACAGTGGTAGCAATAGTGAAATGCCAAGCCCATACGTCAAACACAGACGTTGTTTCTTTAGGAAACGCGGCAGCGGACGCGGCGGCCAAAGAAGCCTCTTACTTTCAAAAATATGAAGCAGCTGAGTACATGCTACAGCACAAGACAAACGAGGAGTTTCCAGAAGGGTACAATGCAATGCCAATATCACAAATACTAGAGTTACAGGAAGGAGCAAATGCAAATGAAAAGGTGATGTGGGTGAAACGAGGGTGCAGCCAATCAGCAACAGACTTACTGTGGCGACAAAATAACTCAGGAAAAGTGGTAATGCCAGTAAAGTTATTGGAAATAGCGTTCCAACAACTGCACTTCCCAGCACACAACACGAAACAGCACATTGCAGCAGAGATACAGGAGGAGTGGTTCGTGCCATGTCTTCAGGAGCGCTTATCTCGATTGACACTGGAGTGCACAACATGTCAGATATACAATTCAGGAATGACATTACGTACGCTCAGGGGAACAATTCCAAAACCGATTGGGCCATTCAGAGAGTTACATATCGATTACGCGGACATGGGAGAAAGGTGTAATGGGGCACGTTACATGATTGTGGTTGTATGCCCATTTTCAAGGTGGGTAGAAGCAGGCCCATGTGCACGACCTGATGCTAAAAGCGCTGCGAAGTTCCTAGTGAGGGAAGTCTTTCCGCGCTGGGGAATTTGTGACGTGATTCGCTCAGACAACGGCACTCACTTTGTAAATGAGCTCTTCAAGGAAGTAACACTGTTGGGAATAAAGCATAAATTGTGCTCGATTTATCATCCTCAAAGTAATGGCGTAGTGGAGAAGATGAACAGCCTGTTAAAAGCAAGGTTATCGAAACTATGCTTTTCATTAAAAAAGAACTGGATTTACTGTTTACCCCTTGCGCTGTTTGAGCTGAGAAATCAGCCAAGCAAGGACCACCATTTGTCCCCGCACGAAATAGTGACTGGGAGACGAATGCACACAGCACACTCGCCACTGCGCGAACACTCAGATGCACACAGAAGCGCTGCGATATTGGGAGACGAGTTCACAGACTATTTGAAAAAATTAACAAGGGCAGCGCGCGCAATATCAAAGCAGCTCTCTCCACCTTTCACGAGAGAGGAGGGAAACACAACAGGGTCTATTACGGAGCCTGAAACACAGCTACAGCTGATACCGGGTGAATTCATTTATGTCAGGAGTTTTGTGCGCCGGTGGAACGCACCACGGGTTCATGGCCCATACGAAGTAGTGTTTTCCACGCCCACAGCTGTAAAAGTGAAGGGCCTGAAGTATTGGATACATTTGACAGATGTACGAAAGGCATATAATAATGTGCAGGAAGAGGTGGATGAGGAGGCACAGACAACAGCAAACAATGCAAATGAGGAGAATGTCTGATTATGAACTTGTGTGTGTGGCAGAGATGCACCTGAATGAGAACATGGCTGACAGGTATATTTGCATTTTAAGGGTATTACAAAAAAAAAAATAATAATAATAATGATGCGATAAAATTATGCAGTGTCTACTCCCTTGTCTGTGTATCCCCACCCCTACAACCCTACCCGCTTCCATTCCCTTTCAATATATACTGGCACTGGTAGTGCCAACAAAATGTTTACATTCATGCACTTAAGGCACTTTTATATCTCAAACAGGAGCTACCATGGCATCTAACGGGCAGCCTGCAACGGATAGATTTATTAGATATAGAGAGTTGTTAACTGAGAGATGCAGATATTCGTATGAGTGTGGATTATCTGTGTGCTTTACATTGTTTTTTACAATCATGTTTGGCCTGGTTACATATTGGTTCATAGCGTTCATCTCTATCGAGATGAACAAGGGGGGAGGGATTAACAGCACTAATGTGACCAATGCAACAGCAAGTGCAAATACTAAAGGTGATTTTTTGGTATGGGACGGAACTAAACTTGTATGGGGATATTATACCACACCATCTAATGCTGTCATCTCAAAAAATGAAGGGCTACAGGGTGAAATGCGAAATAACAGTGTCTCCGCCGAAAATATCTAATTACAATGCCCGCAGTTTAAATGACCGAAACCCCTCCGCCATATCCTGGTTGTATAACACCCCCACCAGCCAGCCTGCCCCCGTAGCCAAGAACACATTGTCAGATAACAGAAAGGAAGAAAATGAAAAAATGACAGCAACACATGAAATATTATATGATGATTGGGTAAAGGGGGGCGGGAAGGAGAAAGGGGGGCCCACTTTGTCCATCGCTCATGAAGCTGGAAAGTACATGAGGAACAAAAATAACAGACGAAAAAGGGAAGCGGGGAGGAGGAAGTATGATGAGTACTATGGGTTAGGACTAGATAAAATGGAAGACCCACGACACCCCCACCAGACAAATAAATGGTTTGCGGACATGAGTGCAACAGCTAAACAAACAACAAATGAAAGCTGTCATGTCTGCTCCCTCATCCCCCATGCTTCAGGCACGCCCAAAGTATTGTTACCTAAAGAGTTGCCTATTGTAGATGCCCAATGTCTCCTTCATCTCACGTTGTGCAGGATTAAGAACACCTTCCAGGCACATGAAGTTACTTTTAGAATGCTGCAGAACGAGAAAATTTGCTACCCAAAGACGGTAGGAGTGGTATGTCTGGAAGAACCATTTTTTGTGATACAAGGGATACTTTTTTCAGACAACAAGTGGAAGGACGAAGAAGTAATGTGTAAAGCTGAAGCGCTGAGGGGTGTGGCACCAGAGAAATTGCAGTGGATAGAAGAAACGTGCACACCAATTTGGAAGGAACACATTTCAAAACTAACTTGGGTAACAGCCATTGAAAAACCCTTCAAGCTGCAGAAGGAAATAGACTATGAGCTGTGTTTTAAAGGAGAGGGGAAAGCCTCCATGGGGACAAACAAGAACTGTAACAAGACCCTCACCATCCCAGATTTAAGAAAAGGGACAGCGGCCCTGATGGACATGTATTGGGTATGTGGCAACCAGGCATACCTGCACCTCCCACAATCATGGAGTGGCAGCTGCTCAATGGCCACTCTACACTCAGCACTAATGGTAATACCAGAAAGCCACATTGATGGGAGCAAAAAGATGCGAGAAAACACCAAACAGAGCGCAGCCCAGCCCACTGCAGAGTCACAAATCTATGTCCTGTCTTCTGAGAACAAGGAAGAGGTGCTGTCCCGAAACAGACGAGCATCAAACTACATATCAAAAGCATCATCAGAGTTGCTGGCACAGATCCCAGACAGATACAGATTATTCAGCTCGGCAGAAACATTCTTTGCCTCACTGATCCCAAGTATCCAGGCAAGAGCAAACGCAAAATGGCTCCAGATAACACGTTGGGAGCTGATCCAGCTGGCAAATGACACTGAAGAAGGGTTCAACGTAATAAAAGTGGAACTAAGAGCATTACGGCTGATGACCATGCAAAACAGGTATGTCTTGGACCTGTTGACAGCGATGGATGGAGGTGTTTGCCGAAAAATCGGAAGTGCCTGCTGCACTTTCGTACCTTCTGAAGACGCAGACAACGGCTCCCTGTCCCATGTGATCGAAGCAGTGCACAACCTAGGAGAAAGAATGAAAATGGAAGGTGGAGCAGAAGAAAACACGTGGTTCGACAATATCTTCTCCTGGGTTCCATCATGGCTGGGAATGACTGTGAAATTCTTGATGCCGGTGGTGTGGTGTTCCTCCTCTTTATTTTTTGCCTGTGCCAGGTGGGTCTTCGATGTTGTGCTAACGCAGTACCGAATGGTGCAATGATGATGGTGACAATGGGCAACACCCGTAGTACAATACAAACTATGCAGGAAGTGCAGGTAAAAACAGGAACAGATGACACACCAAGATATCAGCTAGTGCCTGGGTATCACGACAAGGATATAGTGGACAACTTGTGGCATACTACCATTAGAGAGCCTCGTATACTAGAATGGTACGAGGAGGTATGGGTAGATTTGGAAGGAGAGAGCGGATGTATATACCTGACCTGTACCCCAGATGAGTATGCTAGGAGAGGTGAGAGCTTTAGGGGGGTGTGCAGAGCGTGGATGCCCATAAAAGGCACACCTGCATGGGATGACGCAATAATTGACGAAGAGGAGTGCAGGAGATTGGAAGATTTAAAGAATTCGTTACTTAAGTAACGAAAGGGGGGAAATGTAGGGGAGGATTGGTCCAAAAGACCCCCCTTGCCTACATCCCCTCCCCAGGTGAGTGCCATGACTCATCGGGCGTCCCCTCCTTACCACCAGGGCCCAGATGGTGGATGGCTCACCTGCTGAAGACATTGCCCAAACGTATTGAATTTAGCTAGACCCAGAAACCATTTTGTCTAATAAAGATGGTGTGAGCTCGGCGCACTGTAGCACGGCCCCCACCTTTGGAGAGTTTCAATTATCCCTGTGGCCGCAGCTCCCTGGCAGATCCGCTGTGAGCCCGTTCCCACGAACGAGACGGACATGAGCCAGTGTAAGATACCAACACTGTAACATTTCACCTTCCGCAGTGTATCGCTGCTCCCAGCATGACAGCATGACCCGGCCAGCAGAGCCTGGGTGGAAAGAGAACTGAAAAATGGTTCTTTAATAAAAGCAAAAGTTCCCAAATACTAATGCCAAAACTACTTGCAATACGTGCATTTTCTCCACAAACCCCTTTTGATTAGAAAATTTGTAAAACGTACAGATATGGCAGAATACATGTTCACATGGCATAAGCAATGAAGCACCCCCACCACTGCAGTTGTGTGCAAATAATAAAAGTGTCCCGGGGGGTTATTTGTTATGTGCCTCATTGAAAAGCTTACACCCCACGGTCCCGCGCCACAACCGAACTAATGCTGCTAGAGTGCAAAGAAAGACAAATGCAACCATACTGAGGGCTCATGTGAAGGACACGCGAGAATGCACCCTCCATGTGTGTAAGTCCAAGCCCCTTATGTGCCACTACCGTCATGTACGGTGGCAAGTCATTTCCTATGTGCTCCACCAACCTCACTACTACCTCACTAACTGCAAATGTATATGCATATAACACAATGTTGTAGTTGTTAAAACATAGTGTACAAATAATGTGCTCGAACTGGCTAAATTCGAGAGGCATTAGCAATATTAAGATGTGAGCTTTGAAATGACTCAATTAGTATTGTATGTTATTTGAATGTTTATGATGCTTTCACCGCAAATCGGCAACACACGAGGAAGATGCCTTTGTGAGTTCATGCAAGGCCATTCCCTCTCCCACCCAGTGGAGCCTGCCAGACGGGAGGGCAGAGGCCCGCGCCGCGCTGCTCCACCTCCCCCAACTAGGCTGGAGCCGCTTCAAAGATTTGTAGTCCCCTCTGCAGCACCCAAGGCCACGGTCCGCCACCTGCATTATTTACAGCCCAGTAGTAAACCTCCGCCTGAATACACAAATCCAAAGGCACCCTCTCCTAAACCCCACAACCCACCGGATCACCTTAGGTTTATGGCCCCTGTAAAATTAGGACACCCAATACTATGGCAACATACAGCAGCACATTCATAATGACTTCTAACAAGACAAAAAGACATGTACCGCCTGTCCCACGCCCTGAGACCTAGCCCCACGACCTATGGTACCCGGTCAACAGGACACTGGTAACCATGTACTGATGAATCGTCATCAAACCCCTCTTAAGGTGCATTCCTCCTGTGTTGCATTAACCTGTAGAATAACCTATTGAAAGATTTACTAAAGAAGATAATATTGCAATAACTGAATGACTGCGGTGTGCTTGGCCTAGGGCAAATAAGTCAGGAAAAGACATTCATCTCTGACACTGGCCACAGTGGCACAACGACACCGCCCGGATGAACCCAGCAGACCTGCCAGGCCCAGCCCAACCCATGAGGCTGACCAGTAACGTCCTCCAGCCAAGGCCAACCACATCGCAGCAGCACCTATAGCTAGTCGTCGCCACCCAATCTCATTGCACTTGTGCCCCCTATAGAATGTAGGTTCTGATGACGTTTTTTGTAAATATATACGCCTGTCTTTGCTATTGTCAGACAGAGCACTCTCGGAGTTTGCAGAGTTCTTTGCATGCCCTATTCTGATTGATAAACTCCCATTTACGCTCACCCGCACTTTGTCTTGGGCTTATTCCCATCCTGGGAGAGTCCTTCATTGTCTCTCATTGCGGGGACGATCGTGCTGGTTGGGGACGCGTGCCTTCACAACTCACACAAATGTCTGTCTCAAATGCTGAAGCCTGCATGTTGTGCTGCCTATTTTACCAGCATCTAGACATAGCACAGGGAGGAAAGAGGAGACTTGTGATGGATCTGCACTTCAGCACCCTCATAAACACTCTCCTTTGAACCCACAATTCACATAAGGGGAGTGCCATCACTCACTCTCAACCCCAGACATTCCCCAAGTGTGTGTTCTGCAGACTGCACAATGACTCAATGAGAAAGAACAGGAACAGGGTCTGTAGAGGGTCTAAATTTGAGGAATACATGGAAGTGAGGTCAGAGCCGAGATGGTGGAAATGTCACAGTGCATCCCATGGCATACCTTTAACAATCCATCCTCCGATTCATGTTTTTACTTGCTCTCTGGTAAATCACGGACAAGAAAACCTAGCAAAATTGTTACATACGGTCAGGAACATCACAAATGCCAACAGAGACTAGTCACTGGACCTTTCTGCTTTCATCATTTTTTTATCGAAAGGATCACTTGCTGAAGGAGAAACACATCGAAGGGTACCTGTGCCACCAAGACAGAACACGGGGCGGGGAGAGTCCTGGGATTCATCGGACTCGATCAGAGATAGCCGCTTTGTGTACAGACTGGAGATGGATGCTGTACAGGACCTGAAAAACCACTACCAGCCCTATATGGACTGATCGTCTTTTGTCAACCCTTAATGGCCCTTACAAGCAACTTTGCTTCATCAGTAAAGCCCTGTAGAAAAACCGGCCTTTAAAGGGCTGAACGCTGCACTGGGACAGCTAGGGCTTTATCACCAGCCCTAGTTAGGGTTATGGGGGGGGGGGGGAGTTTTAGAACAGGTGCTGCTCTAACTCACAACTAAACAAGTAGTGGATATCAACTGGTTATCTCGAAGCAACTATGACTCGCAGAATGAGCCATAAAAAGAGCCTGTCGGTAACGACCCACCACCCAATTAAGAAGGGCCCGAGCCAAGGAAGGGTCCCTTAATGAGGGGGGTGGTGCCATTACCGACAGGGTCGGCCCGCCACCGAGGTCAACATCACCACTAGTTTCTCTACAAAAGGAGCTTATGATGTTTTTTCTTTTCCTTTTTTTTTTTAAAAAAAAAAAAGGAAGAAACTTACCTTTCCAATGCAGTTGGCCTCTGTCAGGCAAGTCCATTTTCAATGTTGATGAATGTGGCGTCATCAATATGGACAACAGACTTCCCGAAGAGCAGCACTGCCGAAGCCGAGCCGCACCACAAAAGGTAAATTTCATTTTTGAAAAAAGGACACCATTAGCAGCCGTGTAGGAAACTACACGGTGCTAAATGGTGAAGGGTGAGGGGGAATGGGAGCGCCCGTCACCAATGAGAACGCTTGGAACACAGGCTTCCCTTAGTGAATGGAGCCAGCGTTAATAGCATTCTTATTGGTGGATGGGGCCTCCAAAGGTGCTAAGAGTAAAAACATCCGACGCCAGATTCAATGGCGCTTGGCTCTGTGATTGAGATATTCTTTGAGTAACTGAATATTACAAGTTAGAGGAGCCTAAATTGGCACAAACGTTCACTCTTTAGTCGGTTTAGTAAATGAAATGCGAGTGTGCGTTTGTATTAGCACCCAGAGTCATTTTGGTCATAAGACGCATATAATAAATTCAAATGAGAACACAGTTAACACAAGTTCTTTCAAACGGAGGCAACTGGTCTTGATGGATTTGAAGGACTTACCTGGCATCAGAGGCAAAGTAGTATTCCACTGCTCTTTCCTCCACTGGAAAGAGGCAGGTGGTGCTGTCAACACGCGGCAGGCTGCAGGACCCCTTCTTGTCTTTCCCTGTTAAAGGAATGATTGTTGCGCAGTAAGCAAGTGCATAAAAAAAAATAAAAATCAGACAGACTACAGGTGCGCTGAGGTTGCCTCACGCCAATGACGTCGCCCGGTGATGGAGGATAGGGACGGGCAAAGCAGACAGATTCCCGCCCATCTTACTCATGAGTTCTGTCCTTTTAAAGGTGCCATCATCCATTAGCAAAGGCAGGAGGTAGAATTAAGGGGTGCGAGTGGGTGGGACTGAAGAACTGGTTGCATCCCGCCACAGCCCACATTATCCAAACCATTCCTCCAAAACGTGGCTTATCCTGCATTATGTTCTGAATACCAACGTCTAGTTCGGAAGAGCATCTACCCATGAACACCCGTGCATAATCTGCTCATGCGCTCCACTGCTAGAGGAAAATTCCTACATCCAGGGCTGTAGCCACATGGCGAGGACTTCGGGGCTAGGGAAGAGATGATGAAGAGCACATTAAGCCAAGTGATATTTGAAGACGGTGAACGAGACTTATTATATTGCCCATAAGGGCCAATGAGAGTCATGAATGGCACGATGCACAGTATCTCTCCCACCCACCCCGCCACAAGCATTAACAACCAGGGCATTAATTTCCCAATGGTATGGCCACCAATAAAAACAAATCACTTTCTAGGTCTATGGACACTCCTCGTCTTCTGAAATCGGACCATAGGTATTTCACGGATTTTAAATACGGTCACATGGTCAGAGAGGCTGCCCATTGAAAAAGATGCATTTTCTACATTGTTTGACAGTAAGGCAAATTGAAACTGCAGGACCCCCCCCCAAAAAAACCCTGACGCCCGCATCAGCTAGCATACAACCTCAGCGCACCCACAACCACAATGATCAACGGGGGGATTCAACATTTGGGAGAGGTCTTCATTCCACTCCACCCACAAGGGCTGCATTATTAGGCTGATTCGTGTGCAGTATCCTCAGGAGCACCCGGTTGATTCATGAAGCAGGAAAGATATGGTCACAAAAATCCCACCATCCCAGACACCCAGAATTCTGAACATAACCAACCCTGCTTTATCCGCAGTGCCAAGATGAACGTCTCTGCCCCCAGAGCATGTCGATATAAACTATGGTGCGCTGGCAAGAAAGGGAGCTCCACCGATGTAGGCTGACCCTCAATGGCGAGGGACCATGGGGGTTGCTGTCCAGAATATCTGGTGAGTGCCAGGTTGGCAGACCCCCGTTTTAGAGGGTTATGTTCCACCAGGCCTGAACACCCTGGCCAGGGAAAGCAGCAGTTCTCACAGAAGACTTGCTAATCGTCGTAAGCACAGCTGTCATGGATCTGTCAAGAGAATCGAGCCCCTCTGGCAAAAGTAGGAGTGTGGATGAAAGCATGGAGCAACTTCCACCATCGCATTTAATTTCCAGACACAACCTGCCGAACAAAACTATGGCTTGACCCCTGATGAGCAACTCTAGCTCGAAATTACAAACCCGAAGACACGCTTGAAATTATATACATTTATTTGCCAAAAATTGGATTAAGGTTATGCTCAGGTTTCCCCGAAAACATGTACCCAAATAGCAGGCAATGTACCTCGTAATACAGATTACAATCTCCCTGGTAAAGGTTTTCTCAGGTGGAAATCTCTATGAAATAGATGCAAACAGCCCTGATAAGAGGCACATTTTGTAGATGCTGAAAATTACACTTTGACATTTAAAACGACCTCCGCTGCATTCTACTGGATTTAAAAGTGGCACATAGACATTCTGGGATGAGCCTTTTATTTTGGCCTCCCTCAAATAGATTGCTCAGATATTGCTCTGAGGCCGTAGTAGATGAATGGCGCTAGAATGAGGCCAGAGAGAGACAGGTGGGCCTGGGAGTTGACACGACAACCAACAAGTGTATGCATTCAGTCATCTGGAGTTACTAACAGCACCTACAAGGGACCCTGCTTCTACACTATGGAGCAAGAAAGGGGCCGGCCACAAGTGCATTCTGGAAGAAACAGAAATGGTATATATATATATATATATATATTGAAAAAAACACATCAAGTTGCACTGTATGGTTGCTAACCAATCCCAACTAACAAAAACAAAACACGGATTAAGAACAACCATGCAAAACTTTAATTTCTTTTGACCATTAAAACAAATATATAATACCGTTACCACAGGGCACATGCTGGCTAGCTTTTGGGATAATTTTTAGGGCACCGAAATGGCAGACGCCGAACTACCACAGTGCTATAGCATAATTGTGCACCGCTTTGGCGGTCTATTCTGACAGGGAGTTTGATGAAATCTAGGATTATGGTGCACACTATTACACCGAATCGGATTGGAATTTTGCTCAGTTGTAGGTACCAAATGGAAGGTCTCAGCCTGGGTTAACTAGTCATTGCTAGGATACCGATAACAAAAAGGCGGGACAGCGTAGATGTGCCAGTGGGGCAAGCATGGCAAAATAAGGACGTAGAACACAGGACCAATAAAAAGGCAAGGGTTGCCTCCAAATGGAGAGCGGATTTCAAGCAGTATAGGGACCTTCGGATGAATATTTAAAGGAAGTACGAAGCCAAAGTGATCTAGGTTATCGGTGTGATTCCAGTGAAGACGAATGCAATCATGTCCAGCTCATGTTTGGATGCAAGCATGTCCGGCTCATGTTTGGATGCAAGCATGTCCGGCTCATGTTTGGATGCAAGCATGTCCGGCTCATGTTTGGACGTTCAATATTTTCCTTGACACTGCTGAGAAATAATCCAGATTCTTTATTGAACAGGATAGCCAATGCAAGCACTGGGGAAGGGGGCATAGCAATAGTCCATCCAGAGACCAGAAGGATGGACCCAAAAGGTTCTTGATCTCTCCCACAATCAGAACCTCAATCTTGTCAGAATTACATTTGAGCCATTGACTGACGACCATTGAGTGGATGGACAAACCTCGATGGAAATTGCTGGATGATGTCACCCTATCCTCACCCAGACAGAGGAAATCTGGGTGTGCTTAGGGTAGGAATATAAATGGAGGCAAAAGGAGTTCATCGGTTTAGGCAAAGGATGGATGGAGATATTTTAAAAAAGAAGCTGAGGCTGGGAGGATCCTAATGCACGCCACAAACGAGACTGGAGTCCAAGGCACAGGAACAAAGGAGCTTAACCAATCCAGTGGAACGCCAGCACCTCATCGGCAACTGGACAGGACAGGCCAAGCCTAAGCACTGCATGCATGTCGTGCATCGGAGTATTCAAGCCCATTGGCTTCAATTGGCAAAGCCCCTTCAGTGGAGATGGACCGTCTTTCATGTGGAGGCTGCTTCACTCACACGTACAAAACGATTCTGCGTTGAAATGGGCAATTTCAGGGTTTGGAATTTTTGCTAGAATCCCCTCATTACCCCAACATATATTTTTATTTAGGTGAGTGTGCACTCGTCACCTCACCAGGGAGAATTTTGGATTGCACCAATGGTCATTCCTCATTTCAAAATAAAGGAGGTTTGAGAAGGTGTGCAAATCCACATGGTACCAACAGAAGGGCACCTGCTTGCATTTCTGGAAAATCTAAGAGTGCATTTACTTTGATTTTCTCGTTTACAGTGTTACAGTCTGAGAGCATCCGCCCTCTGGGTCTGCCCCCAGATTGAGCCTTAGGACGGGCAAGCGGGCACTAAGCAGACGCTTAAAAGAAAAGAGAGCGATTTGGCCAACGGAACCACCCCCCTCTCCCATCTCCTGCCTCCTGCCTTTGTCAGTGCAAGGTACCTGCCTTGCGAGATCACAAGAGGAACAGCGCGTGCCCTTTGCTTTTCATGAAAAGTTGTACTTGTGTTCATGTTGGCACTGCATCTGATCAAGCAGAGTTCATGACCCTCAGGCTGCTGTAAATAATTTGACTCACCAATCAGAAGAAAAATAATATAAAATGAAAGTAAATGTAAACTAGATTTTAATGAGAAATGGGAATAGAAAGAATGAAGCAGCAGTTGAGATGTTCAGGTGGCAATTTAGCCCACAGCATGCACATTGCTAGGGACCTCCCATCCCCCCCAGGTAATGTTCATGAGGGCACGTTTGGTTCTTCTCTGGTATTGCTTTCCACCTAAGGTGCAGCAGGATGCCCTGCACAGTTACAAGGGTTTGTTGCAAATGAAAGACTGGTGTACAGCATGCACATTGCTAGGGACCTCCCATCCCCCCCAGGTAATGTTCATGAGGGCACGTTTGGTTCTTCTCTGGTATTGCTTTCCACCTATGGTGCAGCAGGATGCCCTGCACAGTTACAAGGGTTTGTTGCAAATGAAAGACCGGTGTGAGCACGAATACACTGCAACTATTATAAACCTTGGGCTTGGTACGTTCATGGATATGCTCCAACACTACGGCGCTGAGGAAGGGTGCCACACTGGGGAGATAGCCGGCCTGCTTCAAGAGATAACTCCAGTAGTGCATCGGCAGAGGTTGCGGGTGATTGCATTTTCAAGGTGCCTTTGCTAAATAAACTACAAGTAGGACAAGCTTTCCCCACTACAACTGGGTAAAATGATGTTTTAGTCTCCTCACACATGCCTTGCCCCAATCCCACAGCGCTAGGATAAGACGAAATGGGGATGGTATTTGTGACGGACACAACCAGCAAAATGACCCAGAATGACTAACCACAACACTCACCCAGCCGCAAGCGGTGGTTGACTCTGCAGGGCGCGGGACAGAAATGATTGCACTCACTTATATAACCCAAAACACAAGCCACTGAAACGCAACCACACCAGCCTGGGTCGCAGTTCAGTGGAGGGGAGGCCCAACAGGAAAGTGGTGGTCACAATCTGCATTGCTAAAACTGAAAAGCGAGTCAGCCTCCTTCAGCACAGATTTCATAGAGACCCTGACACCGCATGTCCAAAGGATTGGGAAAAGCAACACTGGTCCTCCTACCGAGACAACTGGCTCCAGAGACATAGGAGAATAGACCACTTGCTTCCGCTAAAGACCGCCCTCTTCCGTTTAGCCATTTCCTGTAACTGATGGAAGCAGCTGCCAGAAGGAAAAGATACCGATTCAAAATAGGGCCTGATATTAGAATAGAATTTGATCCAGTGCAAATCTTTGTCAACCAGGCCAGAGGTATCTCAATATGAATGCGGGCAGCCTCTTTCACTTGTTTTAACTATTAAGCTGCTGGATCCAGATGGACACCAGTGCCAAGGGTTTATTAAAAAATACACTTTGAATGAGGTGACTGGCACTTCCAGAACGGAGGGGAAAAGAGCGACGGAAAAACTCAACTGCAAACCTCAGTTTGCAGAGTCTGTCATTGGACCTCAGATGCTCTAAACTCCTGCTCATGGTAGGAACAGACTGCAACTAGAATGTGCATGGAGGCACGAGGGAGAAGTGGAAAGCAATACCAGCACCGTTTCCTGCCACGGGGAAGACCCTTTGTACAAAGCAGTATGTAAGAAAAGTTGCAGAATCAGGCAGGTCTGGAATAGGCACCTTGTTCCAGACCATCATCGATAGAATGGCCCAGGACCGGTGCTGCTGAAAGGAATATGAAAGAGAAGCCAAATAAAATGCAGGGCAAACACATTAGCAAGACAGACAGTGTTAAACAAGCCACGGAAAGTCCATTTCGTATGAATTAAATAAACCATTGTACCTGCAGTGCCTCTCCTATAGTTCATCGACCCGCCAAGGGATAGGAGGACTTCCTATCACTGGTACATGCCTTTCCACGCCCAGGGATTTCATTTAACAGATGTCTCTATTCAAGGAGGTGTAACTGTGCCCAACTCCTGAAAATATGCACCCAATTCCAATTAGTTATTACAGGGAAAGGTTTGTGCTGGTGTCATGGAGTCTATATCCTTGTGGTCCATCTCTTTACCAACCACTGAAAAATGTCACTGGCCTGGGGTCGGGTCGTATATCCATGGGGTGGGAGTGTGCCCTCTGGTGATTGCACCTAAACCACTATGGGTATAGCCATCCTAGGTTTTTAATGTAGGGCACTGGCACTTTCAGATGCTTATGGTGTCCTTAGATTTACTGTGACTTTGAATGAATCATTGGTCTCCAGTCTATGTAGAACTTTTAGTGCTGGGCTTGTGCACTGTTGCCTCCTATGCTTGAAGCAGACAATGTCTTCCATGCACTGCTAGCGGTCTCACATTGCCTCAGAGCAAGATACTAGCCCAGGAAATCACCCAAGAGCCCCAATGCTCTGATTTTTGGCCGGTATCGTTGGGCCCCCTCCTGGTCCCAGATAAATAGTTAAGAACTTGGACGTTGAAATGTTAGAATGTCAGCCTCACTGACTACGTAAACCCAGATTAATACCATCTGTAGCTTGGGTTTTCTGAAATTGAAACAACTCTGGAAAATCTTACCCTTTATTCCTGTAGCTGTTGGTGCTCAAGTGGTAGCGGCCGGTTTGGGTCTATTTGACCTAAAACGTTTGACCTACATTTGATATTTTTTCATTCTAAAATATGGGGGAGACCCCCGCAACTCCCCCACTTCCCCTCAACCTAATCTATACACTTACCCACCCCATATATATATATTTAAATTTGGCCAAAAAAATAAAAGCTCAAAACAATTCAATCAAATGTTTTAAGTCAAATGTTTTAGGTCAAATGTTTTAGGCCAAATATGCCAATACCTTAGTGGCCTGCCTGAACAGCAGTCTTGACTACTGTAATGCAGCATTTCTTTCCCAGCGGCTTACCTATTGCATGTCTTCAGGTACTGCAAAAATGCAGCAGTTCATCTGGTAAAGGGCATTCCTTACGGTCATCATGTCTCCACAGATCGTCGCGAACTACACTGGCTGCCTGTGCCAGCTCGGTTGCACTTCAAGGCATTATGCATCATCCATCGGCCGTTGAATAGGAAAGGCTATCAATCGATACAGGAGAAGATGCTGCTATATCCCCCAGGGCGCTCTCTTCACTCTACTGATGCAGTGTTATCAGAGGTAACTGCTTACCATCGTGAGTGGGTTTGGCGGCAGGGCTTTCTCCGTCGTGGGCCCGAAGCTCTGAAATGCTCATCCTCTGGCTCTCCATTGCACCCAAGATTTGGGTCTTTTTAAGTACAGCCTGAAAACCTACTTGTTCGTTTAGGGTGTTTATTTCTTCTTCTGCATCTTCTGGCCTAAGCCCCACCCACCTGGTGCCTTCCTGGTTGCTGCTATTTTTCCCTACTTAAGGAGCCCTCAAGCCTCTTTTCCTTTGCAGATGGGGAGCAAGTGCAAGTGGATATAAGTCACCTGGCCTAAGCCCTGCCCACCTGGTGCCTTCCTGATCACCGCTCTTTTTCACACTTATTAAGCCCCGCCCACCTGGTGCCTTCCTGCTTGCCGCTCTTTTTCCCTGCTTAAGGAGCCCTCCAGTCTCTTTTCCTTTGCAGATGGGGAGCAGGTGCCAGTGGATCTAGGTCACCTGGCCTAAGCACCACCCACCTTCCTAGCCCTGCCTCTTCCTTCCTGCTCTTAACTGTAGATACAGGGTGTCTCTCACCCGGCCGTCCGAAGCAGGGCAGACAAAAGAAAGGGGCAATTCCTGTTTGGACTTGTTCGGACCAGGAGGATCCAGGGCCCGAACCCCTACTCAGACAGCAGGTAGCATGCACCAACATGTGTTTACTCCCTCTGTCCCCACAGGCCATCCCCACCCCTCTGGTCCCCCCGTGATGTTCCCTTGTGCCCCCCCTTCCCGCACACAAGTGTTGCCCGTTTTGCTTGATTCTTCTACCCTGCTCACCCTAACCCCATCCAGCCTACTTCTGCAGGAGTCTGTCCTGATACATTCTGGTTTCACCATCACCGTCTTGTGGCCAATGCTGGATTTGACATATGGACTTCATGGATACACAGTGCATCACCCTTTCTCATGGTGGCCCTGAATCATGCTGACCCATCTTAATCTTGTATCCAGGCTTGCAACATTATGTGTTACTACTGACTTCTGCAATTGTATTTGCTCTTCTCTCTTGCTTCGCCTCTCTTTTTGACTGCTTACCCTCTGTTCTCTCCTCCTCTCCCTTTTCCTAGCTCCTCCCCTCCTCCCCTTACTTTCTTCTATGCACTTTATCAGAATTGTCCCTGGACCTAGTATGATATCAACCTCGTCTGTCTCCTCCCCCCTACCCTTACTTGTTTTTTCGTTACCCTCCCCCTCCAGCCCTCTTCCCTCTCCAGCACTATCTGAAATGTCATCAGGCCGAGTACGATAGTCGCTTGTTTTGTTCCTCTCCCTCCGTTCCTCTCCCTCCGTTCTCCTCCCCACTCACTCACCTTTTGTTTTTCTCTGGCTCTACCAGAAATGTCGTCAGGCCTAGTACGGTAGTTGCCTGTCTGTTCATTTCCTTTCCACTCTCCCCTTCCCTTCCTTATCTATGTCTTAGCACTTGCACTATCTGAAATGTCGTCAGGCCGAGTACGATAGTTAATTTCACATCCTTACCGTTCATGGCCTGTAAGAATGTGATTGTATTTTCCCTTGTTCCCTCCCTTGCCTTGAAGCGCTTCGAAACACATTGTGTATAGGAGCTATATAAATAAACTATCATATCATATATCAATACATGATGCCTTCAGTGACAGTTGCACTCTATAAATGTGCATATTGATTGATGGAAAACAGGCATTATTTTACAGTATTATTTGTAAGCTACATATCTCTGCTGAAGCGGAACTTCCAAGTCTGCCTCCAATGCCGCCAGATAATTGGCAGTGTGACACAGAGATAGGGAAGTGCTGAGTCAGCAGCTATTAGGGATTATGCGCTGCATTCCCGACATAGGCTGTTGCCAGGGCGAGTGTAGTAAGGACAGCTTTTGAT